>NC_048301.1:10640473-10814692 GCF_013100865.1 Trachemys scripta elegans | reverse complement strand
GGGCACACTCCCGTCCCGTCCGCCACACACACACACTGCGGGCACACCCCCGTCCCATCCGCCCCCCCCCCCACCCCCCCCCCCCCCCCCCCCCCCCACCCCCCCCCCCCCGCCCCCCCGCCCCCGCCGGCCGCCCCCCCCCCCCCGGTCCCCCCGCCCCCCCCCCCCGCCGCCCTTCCGCTCCGCCCCGCCCCTCGGCCCCCCCCCCCCCCCGCTCACTGCCCCGCCCCCTCGGGAGCCGACCCCCCTCCTCCCCCGCTCGCTCGCTCACTCACCCCAGCACCACCAGCTCCCCGTACTTGACGGGCTCCTTGTTGGGGGCGCAGTGCTCCTCCTGGCTGGGGGAAAACATGGGGCCGCCGCCGCTGCTCGCCCGCCCGCCGCTACAATCCCATCGGAGGGGGCGGGGAGTCCGGAGCGGGCTCCGCGCTGCGACCCGCACTGAGCCCGCGAGCGCCCGACAACAGCCACTAATGCCGAAGGGGAGGGGGGGGAGAGGGGAAGATACCAACTCGCATCAGGAGACGGGGGGAGGTGCAGAGTTAGGGCTGGCCCAGCTCCCCGTGGCCTCCTCCCCCCTCACGCGCTGCCCGCGGGCGGGGGGAGAGAGTCGCCGTTTAGCCGCCCCGCTCTGCTCCTCCCCCCCTCCGGGGACCGCAGTGGTACAGCCCGCTCTGTTATGTAAACATAGAGTAAGGAGACGGGGCAGCTCTTAAAGGGGCCGCTGTCTTTAGCCTAGCTTCCCACACTGCGGGCGGCTGCGGCTCTGCACCGCTTTCGGCCCCCCCGGGTACCGCTCGCAGAGGGGACGAACGGGGCTCGAGCACCGGCCTCCGGAGCATGGGGTTCTAGATCTGCACCGGGTACCCGCGAGGTTCTAGAGCATCGCCAGCCATGGAGAGAGACAGGTTGGCAGGGCTCTAGATCCGCTGTGCATAGGCGGTGGGTTCTAGGTCGTCAGTCTGTCCACCTTACACTGGAGTTGTGTTCTAGGTCACCCTACACCAGGGCAGGGGTTTGAGACTCGCAGGCACTTCGCTCCACACCAGAGTGATCTAGATCACTATGCCCTCCACCCGAGCCAGAACACGGGCTCTAGACTGGCATCTCTCCCAAGTCCCAATCTGTCAGAGCAGAGGTTCTAGCTCAGCATTCTAGTCACAACTCACCACAGCAGGAGTTCTAGATCAGTGTCCTCTTCACCAGTACCAGAACAGATGTTCTAGATCTGCATTCCCTTCCCACCGCACACCACAGCAGGAGTTTGAGCAGGAGCGGTGCCAGGGTTTTTGCAGCCCTAGGAGGCAGCGCTCCTCCTCTGAGCATTTGGCGGCGGGGGGGTCCTTCCACTACGTGTCTTCGGGGCACTTCGACGGCAGGTCCTGGAGCGAGTGAAGGACCTGCTGCCGAATTTCCGCCGAAGACCCAGAGCGGAAGGACCCCCCACCGCTGAATTTCCGCCAAGGATGGCAAAATGCCGCCCCCCAAATCCTTCCGCCCTAGGCGACCTCCTAGGGTCGCCTAGTGAAAGCACCGGCCCTGAGTTTGAGGTCAGCGTCTCCTCCATCCCACACCAGAGCTGAGGTTCTAGGACCCCAGCAACTACATTACAACTAGCAATGGGTTATAGATCACTGACACCTACCTGTCCAGTCAGAGTGGTGGCTTCTAGACCAGCCAGAGCACTGCTTCCAGATCACCAGCACTACCAATCTGGGCAGGATTCCATGTGAGCAACAGCCCATCCATGTTACGTGTTATAGACTGATGGTGCAAATATCCAGAGCAGGATTTCTATATTGCAAGCACAACTACACAGAACAGGGAACTCTACATTTCAGGTGCAAAAGTGATCTGGAGCAGGAATTCTGATTGCTGGCATAGCCAAGCAGAGCAAGAGGTTTTAGATGATTCTTTCAAAGCAGGGATTCCAGTTTACCATCATCACAACCCAGAGTGGGGAATTCAGGTTACCAGCACAGCCACCAAGCTAGATCACTAGCTGCATGCTATATGCAAGTGTTGGAGAACAGAAGAGCTCTCCTCTTCTGAAACTAGACAGCCAGCATTAGGACTGGAGAGTATAACTAGTTCTGTCCATTTTTTATTTATTCCTGTTTTCTAACAGAGAGGGGCCTGAATCCCTACATTCAGATTCTGAATCTCAGTCCCTCTCACCCCTGCAAGCACGGCCTGGAGCTGTTTAAAGGTAGGAGCTCTCAGCTAGATGCAAACATGTCTCTAATATATTTTTCAGATAAATCTGTCATGTTCTATGTGACCTAGCAAGATGCTGTTTGTAAGCAAAGATAGAAGTGGTGACAGATAATCCTAAAATGTGCCACCTTTGAGACACACTACCCAGAGGAGACCCCAAAAGCAAAATGTTGGTGGCAGCATTCAAGACCAACAATGGAATCCTCCGAAATTGTCAAGGACAAATCCATTACATTAGCGGGCCATCCATGAACAGAAGCACATTCAACATTTTCATCCTGTTTCATGAGTAGTAACAACTTTCTTTTAAAACTTCCCTCTTTACCAACACCTCCCCCTCCTTCCCAAGAAGTGTGCAAATTAAGGATAGCAGTAATGATGATATTATGGCAGGGAGACATGGTCACACTGACCATATTCACTGACCTGCCCAGGACGTTACTCAGTAGCAGGCAATTGGCTGGACGCTCAATGGGTGGATAAATTCATGAATAAGCTAATGTTCATTGCCGTTAATTTTCTAAATTTTAGCACTGACACCTATGAGATTTTCCCCAAAGAGTCTTTTTATTGTTGTGTTTGGTGGTGGGATGAAGGAAACACTATTCAGGATTTTATTTATCAGCCACTTTAACGTCCACATTTCCAGCCACTTATGCTTGGTTTCATCTTCTAAAGGCTTGAAAAGCATCCCATGCTTTTGTTCTTCAAGCAGCTCTTGTTTTATGCTTAAAAAAAATTAAAGGGCAATTTAAAGAAAAACTGTTTAAAAGTCCATGTTTCCACTTTGCAGACATTTATGCTCCATTGATCTGTGCAGACGTTACAACAATCCTGAGCTTCTGAGCTTTTTCTCTTTAGGGAGTTGGGGTTTGAGGTGTTTTTTTAAATACCTTCAAACTTTCCTTTTTTTAAAAAGATGTCTTGCATAAAAGCCAGTGATCAGATTATGAATGAGTCCCACTGCAGGCAATAGGAATGGATGCTGTCTATTTCCGGGAAAGGACCATTGCAACTGTAGTCTGCAGGAGGCCTCTCCAAAGACAATGGTGACATCCTGGGGAGGGAACTTAAGGTTGGATGGTGGGGAACTTTGAAAATTATGGTTAAAGAGTAGCCACATTACTAAAAACTAGAGGGGTTATAGCACAGTAGGTCATTAGTATAAATAAGTGAAACTTACTACACCAGATCATGGCTCCTATTATGACTCTTTTGCATGTCTCCAGTAGTGCAAAAGGAATGCCAAGCTGCCTAAACAACCCACTGAGGTTCCCACTGTGTAGGGAGTGCCAGGGCAGAAGAGGGCATACCTAAAGCACTGAAGAACTCCAGCAATCCCTGGATGGTGCAATAAGCCCTTAAGGAGCCACCACCAGCCAGTGGACATTAGACCAACTCTGAGGCTGCTCTGATTAGTGCTGGGTGGCCCAGTCAGCTGCAGGATATGGGGAGCATAAAGGTGGTATAAGGTCATATTTGTTGCCCCCTCCCTCCCGCTTGGGTCCTGCACCAACCAGAGCTTGGCTAGAGAATCAAGCCCAGTGAGTCAGATTTTTCAGCCAGTCTCAAGATGGGTTCCATTTTATTTTACTCACTCACAAAGGCCATGCACCTATAGTTTTGGGTGAGCAGCTATCTGATGTGCATGAACAAACAGAGGTGGTGTGTGCGCAAAATGAGTTCACAGCTAATACCATGGGCAATTAGCTGCACTCACACAAAACTGGAAATGGAGGCAGAAAAATGAGCCAATACTTTTTATCATTATTTCTAAAGACTTTTATTTCCTGCGGCATAAGTACACAGTCCCTTAGTCTGTTACAGTATGGAGTTTGTCTGACAAATCCAATTAGATTTCAGCTCAATTTTATTTTCTCGTTGTTTGATGCCTATCAAAAGCACAAAATCAACCAAGGCTAGCTAGAAATCAATGCAATTGAATTGGAAAGTCTCATGTACACAATATTTGGCTCCTACACCACTGTGAACATACTACAAATATGAAGAAAAGTCACTGTAACCATCCATGTTTCTGATTGTTATGGCCTTGATTCCACAATGAGCTTCACGTGGGCCTGCAAATAGCTCATTCCAGCATCAAGCCTCAGAATGGCTTAAATTCCATTGAAATAGTTATTAATTAAGTTCTGGTTCTCTTACTGAAAGATCTGGTTTTCCTTCACTGAAATTGTCCCTGGCTATTCATTTCCCTGGCAATGCTATTCTTCTGTTGCTTCTGGTGATAAGGTAAAATGGAAATTCAGCCAATTGGAATTTTCTTAGAGGCTTTGAGCAAATGACAAGATTTTATTAAAGACAGAGAGCTGAATTATTACAGATATATTTATCTTCTTTATCGCGTGACACAAACAGCAAGGAAAGCTGGGCACTAAGTCACTGTCAGAGAAAACAAATACAAATCAAAAACCAATGTGAAAAATTCCAACGTACTAGCTGCATCCTCTTCAAGCTTTCTTACAATTCCCCTCTTTACCTCCCGTGTGAACAGGAGTTTGCATTAACTCCTCCTCTTTTATATAATCTAAACAAAATTAGTTTAACTCTCAAGAACTGCTGCAAAACAATTCAACCCAGTCCTACTCCCATTAAGACAATAGCAAAACTCCCCTGCGCTTCACTGGGAACAGGATCATCTTTCAAACCAAGAGTTCTTTTGGCACCCAACTGTGTACGAGCATTTTGCATTCTCCCACTACAGCCCCTTTTAGAGCATGTAATCGAGCGCTGATCTAGGGATGAGAGGATGGGTAGAAGAGTGAGGAGAAATACGCTTCCCTTATGATATTTCTGATAAAGTTTCAGAGAGTTTGGGTACCTGTGAGGTCTCTGCAATTGTGGCCCCTAGAGAGCTGGTTAGTGGAAAGAAGGAAGCCTCTTGACATCTTGTATCTGCTGGGGTCAAATATGGGTGCTGTAAGTCAGGCAAGTGGCCCTCCTGCCTCTCACAGCTTCATCTTATGGGCTAGATGCCACCATGGGAGTACTCAGGCACATTGGGAGTTAGGGCTGCAGGGAGCTGATCAGACAACAACAATTCCATCTCATGGCCACTTTCTAGGTGTTGCAATTTTTATTTCATTCTGCATTGCAACAACTGTTTTTGCAAAACGTAATTGTGTCAAAATGGCCAGTTTCACATAGAAAACCCAAAGCTTTCAATTCATGTTTCCAGCTCGTCAGAAGTGACCAGAAAGCTTCAGGATCAAAAAATTCTTCCTGATGAAAACTTCGTGGTACCCGGTACATCTCCGCACAATGCTTTGGCTCCCATAAAGCAGATCTTGTCAAAATTGTTCCAGCCTGCTCTAAGAGTGCAGGGGGGTTGTGCAGCAGCACCCCTTGGCTTGATGTGGTTTCCATCATATAGGCACTTCACAGTTTGATTCAGTGGCACCCCCACTATGCAAATTGTTCCAGAACCCCTGCACCACACGGCAGTTGAAGAGGATAGAACATACTCTGTCCATGCCCTGCCAGATCTGCTGGCTGACAAAGGGCCGTGCCCCTCCTCATCCCATTTCAGGCACCTTCATCCCAGAACCTGTAGCATTTCTTCCCCATGGTTTGGAAGCTTTGTTTGAGGATGCCAGTAAAACAGTTTGGGAAAACGGACTCTTCCAAGTGCACTGGAGCAGATGCTTACCTGGGGGTGGAGTGGGGGGGGGGCCTGTCCTGTAAGTGGATAGTACTGACAGACTTTTCAAACATTCTCCAGCCAAGCCCTCTTATCAATAGCTAAGACCACTGCTTTGTTGACTCGGATTACATGCAGGAGAGGCAGTGTGTTTGCATGGGGTACTGGACTGGGAGTCAGGAGACCTGGCATGGCTGCTGAACTACTGTGCGACCTTGGAGAAATCACTCCATTACTTAAGCCTCTGTTTACCCTCTCTCCCTTTGTCTGTCTTATCTTCTAGGATTGGAAACTGTTTGGGAAGGTCTGTGTGTGTTTGTATAGTGCCTAGCACCCAGAGATTTTGGTCGGGGCTTCTAGATACTATTGTAATGCAATTAATAAATAATATATAGCAGCCTACAAATTACGGCCCTGGAAAGAGTCCAAAGGGAAGCATGGGGCATTCTTTTTGGGTTTGAAGCATTAGCAGCAGAAGAGGAACATATTTTCAGGGTTCTGAGCTAGATTAGCCGAAAAGAGGAGTTAAAGGCATCTACTTTCATACCTGTGGTAGAAGACTATGAGCTAACCTGAGGGGCATGTGTGCTCGGAATGGGATTGATGCATTTTTTTTTTTAAAATGTGTTTGTCTGTTGTTTTGACAGTGACTTATGTGATGCTGTCTCCGCTGGTGAACTGGAGCTGTGAAGAGGGTGAGCGGGAATAATAGTCTTTTAATCTTCAAATTCCATTTTCTCTCTCTCAGGCTAGGAAACAGTGCGGGAGGGGGAGGTGAGGTGCATGTGTGTGGCAGCTCAGTCCTATAACCCCAAGTAGTTTCTGGGGTTGATGGGCCTTTTCTCTAAGGAAATTCTGCTTCCAACATTTGTAATCTTATTTTTTGTGGTGAAGCTGTGTTGTTATGTACTCCATGTACAAATGGCCTCCGTGGGTTCCAGTATCAAATCACAGTACAATTATTTTCTACAGCTATAGAAATTCCTCCTTGTAACTGGAGCAAGCAACACGTCTCTGGTGTTTCTATGCAACTCCACCGTTGAAATAATGTAGTAATGGGCTCACAGCTGCATTCAATTATTGTTAAGAACTTTAAATATCTCGTGGTCTCAACTTCAGGATTGCGAGGGACTTTTCAAAGTAGGGAAGGGAATCTGTTGAAGAGTGTTCCTTGTTACTGAAAATTACAAATCATCTTGGCAGTGGTCCTTTGCTGTCAGTATTGCTGGTACGATGGAGAGTTTGCTTCTAGATTTATAATAAGCAGCTGTTTATGCCAATAATGCAGATCAGAAAGAAGGGATGGAGATACCAACCATATTCAGAAAAGTGTTAAAAATCAATGTTCCCAAATAACCCCCCCCACACACACCCTCAAATAAAGTACATTTAATTTTAAATCGTGGTAAGAAGTTATTTTAAATTGAGGATGATCAATAGGGCTGTGTTTCAGGAAAGAACTTAAGCATGTGCTTAACTTTAATCACATACTTAGGTGGTTGCATGAATCAGGCCCTCAAACTGATTTACAGATGGAAAAACTATTGAGCAATTCAAGTGCCATCCAGGGTCTAACACCCTAAGAAGAAAGAGAAATGGTCAATTGATTCTTTATATATCTTGATGTGTGAATATATAGTACGGTATAATAGTCACAGCACACATATAAAAGAGCTGCTACCATGTTATTTGCCTCAACCAGTAACTTCCTTGAAGGATGACTAGAAATTACTTAGGAGTTTGCATTCATCAGCTATAAAAGCTAGCAGTTGATCACTTTGTCCTCACTTACCATTAGAGGAGAGAGGACAAAGCAGCCCTGGGTCTTATTTGAATACTTTGCAATCTGCATTTGGCCTTCAAAGGACACTTAACAGTCAGGTCTTGTGTCAAATTACATTAGTATTAGTTATTTGTATTACCATAGCACCTAGGAGTCCTGATCAGGGACCAGAACCCGCTTGTGCTAGGCGCTGCACAAACACAGAACCAAAAAGACTGTCAGCTCTTTGGGGCAGTGACTAAGTATAAGACAAGAGATGTCAGATGGCTACAGACAAATGGGCAGGGGAGTACCAAGAAACAAAACATTTACTCCACCAGGTGAAAGGGTGCCTGCACTTCCCACAACACAGTGACCATGCTGTCTTGTCACTACTTATCTCAGTATCCTTTAGGGCTGGGAGCTTTTGGAATTATATATGGTCAATTTCACTATACATAGTCTGTTTGGGCAATTATTAAATCATTGGTCTGGTAAACAGAAAGGAGCGCTCATATCAAGCTTGACTCCTGCTGAGTTTTCATTATTTCATTGTCTAGCAGATGTATGGCCAAAACTGTATTTCATAGCAATAAGATAATGACTTAAGGCCCCAATTCTGGTTGACTCTGTGACATGCAGCATGTTCTCAGCTTCCACTGAAATAATTCGGAGGTGCAGGTGCTCAGTACCTCATTGGATCACACCCCTAATTAGCAAAAAAAAAAACAATGGAGTTCTACTGCAAGAGATAGCGAAACCCTTATCTTTCGGATAGAAAAAAAAAGTTGCAAAAAATTCATTTCTGAGAATTACTAGTTACATTAACTTAATGAGGGTCCTATATGAAAATAGTAGATGCTATGAAAAGATTATGAGGCAAACTTTTATAAAGGAGAATGTGTACATCTCTGTTACTTCCATGAGGAGAGATGAGATGGATGAAAAGCCTTCCGAGCTTAAAGAAAACCATGGGTTCATTGCAAAGGGAAGGTTTAATGACCATATATAGCACACATCCAACTGAAAAATAGAAAGCCCCTTTCCTGGCTTATGGAAAGGAAGGAAAATCACTTGTTAATGAAAATAACCAGCTGCTTTTTAGCATTAAGAACAACCCCAGCTCAAATCCTGATGCCAAACCAGAGCTTCTGGTAATTTTCCATGAAAGCTAAACAACCTTATAAATCCACATTTGGACCATAAGGATCTGAGCCCGGGCCAATTAAAGTCAGAGACAAAACTCCCGTAGACTTCCATGGTGCGGGCTAGGGTCCTAAGTAATGATTAATAGTAAAGACTCCTCCAAAGCAGAAGAAATGAGAGAAAGCCCATGCATCTATCTGAAGTTACATTCACCTGCAAATTTTATTATAGGTTAAAATTATTTTCAGTTAATTGTGTGTTACGTGCTATGTACAAAAATGTTCAGAGTCAGAGTGACACACAATAGTTAGCCTTAGTCTCTAACATTCCCTGCTTACAATTGTTACCATGAGAAAAATACAGAAGAACCACTGTTTTTTTTCATGTATTCTTTTAAACACGCTTATTCCCAGGCACACAATATAGTTAGTGATAAGGATGTGCTGAAACCTTTACTAGGAAGTACAGGATGTGACGGTCCTGTGTAAGAAATGAGTTATTTTATATCTGGTTAGCATTATTTTTGGAACAGATGGGGACAAAGCCTCAGCAAGCTTCCTCATTCAAACTGGCCAAACTTGCTACTAATTAGCAATGCACGACAGTTCAACTGCTTTCTTATTCCATCTGCAGCCAGCCAAAACCTTGATGACCTGCCCCACCACCACCACCTGGGACCTCTCCTAAGCAATTGCTGCTTATAAATCTTCACATTTGAAATATGCATCCAATCAATAATTTGGGGGGAGTAAGTGTATGGAGACAGTAACAAACAAAATCAAGACATCAGCTATGGGTAATTTTCACCATACAGAAACAGTCTCCAATTATGACTAAGAATGGACCTGTATTTAAATATTGGTGTGTGTTTTTATCTTGCTCCTCCCCACCAGAAATATATATGTATAATATTCTTCCCTGAGTATCAGCAGTGCTTCTGGTAAGATAAGGAAACTGGGAACAGGTTCTTATATCTTTGTTTCACACTGCATAAAAACTTTAAAGCAGACTCAAATGTTTGGGGTTTTTTTTAGTAATTTATTCATATTTTAACTCCAGGTTTCTCTGCACAGTTTGCAGCAGAGGACTTCAGATAAATCCTTCCCCCTGGCAAAATTTATGTCCACTCTTTGCAGCAGCTGTCTGTGCATTCCCCCTGTGTCTCCTGCTGCTCGGGCTGATGAATGGATCAATAGGAACTTGGTGCTTAAGGGTTTCATCTCAGTCACAGTTTTCCCCCGTCCCCTCCTTTTTGCCCACAGGACATGACTGGCACTGTCAAGGCCACTCAGACAAAGCTTTTTCTTTTCCCCTCCTGTTTTCAAATGCGCTACTGTTAGAAGGAACATTGTCAGCGAGTTGGTGGAAGCACAATGCGACGGCTGTACTGGGCTCCAAATGACAAGTCAGCTCCATTCACATTTTTTCCCAGATGATTTTGGTGTTTACACACTTATATCTTTGTTACCCCCAAAATACTGGCTGCTGTGAATTTAACCAATCAGACAATAGAGAGAACAGTGAAGTGAGCACAGCAAGCCACACACAAGCCATACTCAAGATAGGCTTGGGATATGTGTCCATCCAGCCTTTCACATAGCGTCCTCCTTTTCCTTTCCCCTTCTGATTTTTCCTTCCATTCTTTTACTTTAAAAAATCATGGGTGGGATTTTCAAAATCATTCAGTGTTGGCCTCTCTCTGCTCCCATTCCAGTCAGTGGGAGTTTCGACTTAACAAGAGGAGAATGAGACCATCACTGAGAGATTATGAAAACTCCAAAGACCCCCAATTTTTAGAAACGGTGACTGTCCAGAACTTCCATGGAACTCAGTTTGAGCTGCAGGCATTCAGCATGTCTGAAACTCAAGCCCTTTCAGACTTTAAACTGTTTTTTCATTTATATGACGATGGTAAATGGTGGAATTCTGGCTATCCAAGAATCTTATTGTAGCTTTGTAATTTGGGGACTGTCATTAGATCAATTCCACCCAACCACTGAGATTCCTGTTTGTAATCTGCTATGTATTATTAGCACTGGCCAAGATTTTCAAAAGTGTTTAATGATTCTGGTTGCCTGACTGCAGAGGCCTTTCAAGGGGCCTGATTTTCAGAGGGTTGGTGCTCAGCACTTTGTGAAAACTGGGCCCCTTAGATTAACTCAAGCCGGGCACAAAAATAAGGAATTCAAAACTCACTAGTCACTGCTGAAAATCTTAGGCTTTATGCTAATTTAGGCATTTCATAGAACTGATGTAGATAAAAAAGTTTCTAAAAGTGGGGGAATTAAATATTAGCTTCACTGTGAATGGCCTATTTCGGCATAGGAATGGAAATAAAATGGACAGTTAAAAAATGGCCAAACCAACCTTCAGGCACAAGTGTGCTTGGGACTAGGATAGTGACATGAGAACTTATTTTCTATCTCGCCTCTCTCCTTCATCAAGATACTTTTGGGCTAGTCAGTCATCTTTAGCATCAGCTGCAATCAACCATGAGAGCAGTAAAGAGGAAGAGGACTAGCTGCAACCTTTCCCTGCAGTCAGAGCCCTCCCTGACCTATTCCCTAGTCCTATTAGCAGCGGAGAAACCCATCACTTGACTAACGCTAGCTGAGTTGTTTAAACAGATGTGATTTTTCTACGAGAAACGCGAGAATGAAATTTTCCTATCGCATCTCTTCTACAAATTCTCTTTGGTTATTTTTCTGACCCACAATCCCTGCTAGCCAGTGTGGGGGAAATCTTTCCTAAATTTAGCACTTCAAATCCCTTCTCTTTTGCTTTGTTATTTTCAGCCTTTTCACTCATGCATTTAAATACAGGTATAAACAAATTTTAAGGAACCATCCGTTCAACAACCTGACAGCTTAAACAAATCTCCTCAAAGCAAAGCTTCCATTATGAGAATCAGCGCCCATCAGTCTCACAAGGGAATTCATATTCATGGGCGAGCATAATCTCATGTGAAAACCTGTCAGGTTGGCTGTTCATCCTCCACAGTTAAACTGTTTAAAGGGGAAGGAGTGAGTTCCTGCCCAAAATGAGTAGTTCTAAATTACCATATTTATGCAGCAGCAGCCCGGCCTATTCATCTCAGAAAATCTAGGCTTTTAACGATACGCAGGAGCACTCTCTTATGCAAATTCTACTAGTAAATATGGACCATTCTGTGGCTATGTTTTTAATTTGCCACAAGCAGAAGTAAGGCCAGAGAACTCCTGCCTGCCAAAAAACTGGAGAGTAATCCTGTCATGAACTATTAATACAGAGCGCAGTATTGGCACTTGGCAGCAAGCCACCAAACCCACAAAGTTGTGTTTAATTTGCTATTAGAGGATAGACGGAGTCGTCTTCCCTCAATTGTTCTGAGGTGATATTTCAGCACTGAGCCCTGGAGAACAGCCACTGCTAAGATTGCAACAAGTATCGAGTTTTCCCACAGAGTTCACCAGCTTTCCTAATCCTCTGGCGATGGGGGAGCGCCAACCAGAGCAATATGAATCTTCCTCTTGGACTGACTGTGAGTTGTCCTGCAGATTTCATTCTATTCTGTGGAATGTAAGTTGTTGTTCCAAAGGAAGTTTCAAGAGATTCTGTTTGCAGAGCCAGCCCCTGTGCTGTAAATCAGTGCACCTCTGCCTTGTTTGCTATGCACTAGGGCCCCATCCGGCTCCAGTTGAAACCAATAGGCACTTTTCCACTGACTTCAGCAGACTTTGGATCAGTACTGCACACAGCAGTGGCAAAAGGGCCCAGTAGGCCCTGGCCCTTTTTAGTAGAGTATTAACTTTGAATCTTTTTAGCTTTTTAAGCGTCCTGTAAAACAGTGGTTCTCAAACTTGGGCTGCCGCTTGTTCCGGGAAAGCCCCTGGCGGGCCGGGCCAGTTTGTTTACCTGCCACGTCGGCAGGTTTGGCTGATTGTGGCTCCCATGGGCCGCGGTTCACCGCTCCAGGCCAATGGGGGCTGCGGAAAGCGATGCGGGTCGAGGGATGTGCTGGCCGCCGTCCCCGCAGTCCCCATTGGCCTGGAGTGGTGAACCCCAGCCAGTATGTCCCCTGCTCTCTTTTACCTGCATTCTGCCATATATTTCATGTTATAGCCGTCTCGGATGATGACCCAGCACATGTTGTTCATTTTAAGAACACTTTCACTGCAGATCTGACAAAACGCAAAGAAGGTACCAATGTGAGCTTTCTAAAGATAGCTACAGCACTCGACCTAAGGTTTAAGAATCTGAAGTGCCTTCCAAAATCTGAGGCTAGGTCTACACTACCTGCCTGGATCGGTGGGTAGAAATCGACCTCTCGGGGATCGATTTATCGCGTCCCGTTGGGACGCGACAATCGATCCCCGAATCGACGCTCTTACTCCACCAGCGGAGGTGGGAGTAAGCGCCGTCGACAGGAAGCTGCAGAGGTTGATTTTGCCGCCGTCCTCACAGCGGGGTAAGTCGGCTGCGATACGTCGAGTTCAGCTACGCTATTCACATAGCTGAATTTGCGTATCTTAAATCGACTCCCCCCTGTAGTGTAGATGTAGCCTGAGAGGACGAGGTGTGGAGCATGCTTTCAGAAGTCTTAAAAGAGCAACCCTCCAATGCAGAAACTACAGAACCCGAACCACCAAAAAAGAAAATCAACCTTCTACTTGTGGCATCTGACTCAGATAATGAAAATGAACATGAGTCGGTCCGCACTGCTTTGGATTGTTATCAAGCAGAACCTGTCATCAGCATGGAGGCATGTCCCCTGGAATGGTGGTTGCAGCATGAAGGGACATATGAATCTTTAGCGCATCTAGCATGTAAATATCTTGCGATTCTACAATTCTACATTTGTAAGTTCAACTTTCATGATACAGAGATTGCACTGTAGTACTTGTATTAGGTGAAGTGAAAAATATTATTTTTTTTGTTTTTTTACAGTGCAAATACTTGTAAACAAAAATAAATATAAAGTAAGTACAGTAGACTTTGTATTCTGTGTTGTAATTGAAATCAATATATTTGAAAATGTAGAAAACATCCAAAAATATTTAAATAAATGGTATTCTATTATTAACAGTGCGATTAATCGCAATTCATTTTTTAAATTGCGTGATTAATCACGATTAATTTTTTAAATCGCTTTACAGCCTTAATTAAAATACAACATACTTTTTCAGGTCTCAGAAACCCCCAGCCATTCTATTGGATTTTATTAAATTAATGGACAAAGGAGAAAATATTTTCCACATCCTTCTGCTAAGTAAAACTTCGGTTAATCACTTCCCTGAGGGATTAAGGAGTAAAGTAGATAACATGACCCCTCTTGGGCTAACATACTGCATAGGTTTTAATATAGAGGAGTTTGGCCAGAAGTGTCCTTTTCTCTGATTTTATTGGAAACACCTTTGCTTGCTTCAATCACATTAGAGCTAGGAAACAGGTTACATATTCCAACAAATGGGCTGCACTACAAAGAAGCTATAAAAGCAAGACATGTGACTGCACAGGCTTGCGTACAAACTACAGCGCATGGAACAAGGGCTGTGCTGCTGGCATTAATTTTGTGCTCCACCAGCTACAAAGACTATAGGTTTGATATTTCCTGCTATTTGTTCTTCCACTTATGGGGCCAAATCCTGAGTTCCATGTTCCGCCAAAAAAAAAAAAAAAAAAGTCTGTTGATTTCAGGATCAGGCTTTTCCCTTGTTTCAAACACATGGGTAGGTGCAGAACTAATATCATTTGGGGAGTTTTTTAAATGCAGCAATAAGAAAGACTCCGAAACTAACTCATGGGAGAATGCTTCCACGTTCTTGAGATTCCTCTGGGAATGCTCCATGGACAGATTTAGAACTTTTATTTCCCCAAACTGGGAAAGCTTCCAAATTCAAGCTTGTAAAAACTTTCCATGTAAAAAAAAAAAGTTTTTTTTTTCCACAAGAGAGCCTCTAATAAACAGAACCTCTGCAGACACATTCCTATATAACACGACACAATGCTAGTGTTCCCTGCTAAAACACCACTTCCCAGTAAGAGTAAGACTTCAGTTTATAATAGTGGGTAAGGACTGTCTCTCTAATAGAAATGTGCTCTTCCTGTGCAGGGAAATTGAAGAGGGGCACACTTTGCGGACGGCTCTAAAGAAGCAGAGATCCTAGGCTGGGGATGGCCAACCTGTGGTTCCGGAGCCACATGGGGCTCTTCATATGCGGCTCCTTGTATAAGCACCGACTCCAGGGCTGGAGCTACATGTGCCAACTTTCCAATGTGCTGGGGGGTGCTCACTGCTCAACCTCTGGCTCTGCCACAGGCCCTGCCCCCACTCCACCCCTTCCTGCCCTCTCCCCTCAGCCTGCAGTGCCCTCGCTTCTCCCCCCCCCAGCCTCCTGCACACCACGAAACAGCTGATCGGGAGGTGCAGGGAGGGAGGGGGAGGTGCTGATGGGGCTGCCGGTGGGCGGGAGGGAGGCGCTGGGAGCGGGGTGGGGGAGCTGATGGGGGGGCTGCTGACGTATTACTGTGGCTCTTTGGCAATGTACATTGGTAAATTCTGACTCCTTCCCAGGCTCAGGTTGGTCACCCCCGTCCTAGGCCATAAACTGGCACCCCTTCTGCCAGCTCCGTGCTGTTCCTGCCCTCTGGAAGGGGTGGATACCCAGGTGGGAGGGGCTCCTGGCCTGGCGGAATGTCTGGAGCCCCATTGCAGCCACTGGAATGCACCTTGAGACTGCTCTAAATTGTGCTGGAGGAGGGAAGCAGCCCCTGGCTGGTCCCAGTGTTGCAGGATGTCCTACAGCCATCTTTGATTCCCTTCCCTCGGGTCCTGTGCTGAGTCAGGCCCAGAGCCAAGGACAGAATAACCCAGGTCTCCCAAGTTCCAGGCAGCCCAGTGGCCTATCTGCTGGACTGTGCTGTCTCCCTATATAAGCAATACGAATGAGTGCAGAGAGGTCAAGCAGAGCATGTTTTGCTGGTGCTGTGTAACTGATGCACCAGCCCATTTTGTGGCAGAGGTGTGGCATCCGCTACTGAAGGAAGAAAAACTATTCCACGCAATTCGCTGGCACAATGGAAGGGGCAGAGATTATCTATTACTAGGTTTGTCAAAGGTTTCAAACAGCCTCTCTGTGCAGGGCACCAAAGCCTACGCTGGTAGCTAGAGTGACACTAAACCTTTCAATCCATTTATCAATGTGCCTCCGGTCCTGTTTTGAAGCAAATGAGAAAACAGTGAATGTTAGCAGTGGACTGTGGAGGCAGGGGGCAGCCCTGGTTTAGGATGGTGGTTAGCCTTCATTTTGGCCTCAAACTCTCAACCGCACCAAACTCTTAAGAGGTGTTTGAGAAATTTCAGCCCCAAATGGTGAAAACTTGAGAAGATCACTTGATTAATGATTTTCTGCTAACTCAGATGCTGGAGACAAATTTTGCAATGGGCTAAGTCAATTTCTAGGATCCAAGTAACCTCTCCCCCTTCTGCAGACTTGCATCTAAGGCTCATTTCTACTAAGAACAGAAATGCTACACTCACCTGGTGGCTATGACCATTGTTTGTTCTAAGTGTATAGGATGGAGAAGATCTTTAAAGACCCCGGGCAGGTGGGTACCCAAATCCCCCCGAAAGTTCTTTGTGCCTTTGAAAATCTCTTCCTCCATGTGCATCTTACATGTCATCTGACTTGGGCTGGATGAAGAATAACTCACTGTGCTTCCTCCCATACCTGCAGTGTGAAATCTTTGCTGGTTTGCTTGCACGTTGCATTGAAATCTTACTGTCGATGTTACCAGGGAAAGAATTACCTGTTATTGGAGAATGTATTCCTATCTTGCAGCTACTGTATTGCACAAATATGTAAAAAGTTGTTGATAACTCACCGGGGGAAGTTTAGAAAAAAAGATTCTACAGAGAGATATTTTTGCATATAGAGCATGTGTTCTTGTATATTTCTGTTCCCCGCTTCACCCCCTGCTCTTCCCAGTTGCAAAAAACTGCAACTTTGTTTCTCTGCAGTCAACATCTGTTATTGCTTGTTCCTCAATTCAAGCTTCCCACCCTGTTTGTGACAACAGAACAATTTCTAAAGCTATTAGATACGGGCCTGAGCAAAACTCCAGACCTAGCTGTGCGCTGGGGCTTAATCCCATCAGTGGGGCAAGAGCAAAAACCTAATTAGGGATGTTTTGCGCCTGGGAGTTAATTAACTGATTGCCTCCTGGCCAGAGGAGGCAGAGCTAGGTGGTATATGGTTCTGAGAGAGAGAGAGAGAGAGAACAAGCTCAATTGAGGAGGAAACAGGAACTAGGGAGAGTTCTCTTCTCCTGGGAATGGACCTGGTGGAAGGGTTGACAGTTTGGGACTGGCTGTGGCTAAGGGTAGCCCCAGGAGTAGGGTTAACTCCTGTGATGATCCTAGAGTCAGGAGGAGCTTTGAGCTAGGGGTTGTGAAACCCAAGGAATGAGGTAGGTGTGTCTGTGTGTGTGCGCGCGCGCCCAGGAGGGCAAAGGACTTTTGGGTTTAGGTCTCAATCCCAGAAGGGGACTGAAACATGTGTGACTTGGCCAGAGGGCTAAGCCACAGAAGATCCAGAGAATGGATCAGCTGGGGTTTATCTTCGAGGCCGAGGAAGGAACTGCCAGATGGAGTGTGAGACACAAAGTCCTCTGCAGTGCTGCGTCTGGGAACGAGAGGTGCCCCAGAGGCAAGGGTGAGCATTTACAAGGTGCATTTGGCCTTTGGGGCTATTTAAATTCCAAACGGGGAGCTGAATTTTGCAGAAGGCTCCTATCTTTATAAGGAGTGGAACCAAAATGCCATATCTAAAGCATACAGCACCAGCACTCTACATTCAAACGTGCAGGATAGTTAGGGGAGTGGACTGAATTTTGAAAACTTAGCCCATGTCTAATAGTAACCTGTTAGAATATATGAACTCTCAGGGCTTGCCTACACTTCCAGCGCTGGAGTGCCTAGTGAAGGTGCTACCTACATTGACGGGAGCACTTCTTCTGTCAGTGTAGATACTCCACCTCCCCAAGAAGTGGTAGCTATGTTGACAGGAGAAGCCCTCCCATTGACAGAACTGTCTACACTGGGGAGTAGGTTGGTATAACCATGTTGCTTGGGGTGTAGTTTTTTCACACCCCGGAGTGATGTGTAGTGTAGACCAAGCCTCAGGAAGAAAGACATACAAATAAGAGTTCTTATGAACTAGAGATCCTGTTTTCATTTAGGTGTTTTCACAGAGTGTGTTATCTTGGACAGAACAGGAAGAGATGTTAATTAACAGATTGATTTACACTGAGGCATCAGCAACTCTTTAACCAACTGCTGGATGTGGAGGAGGGTTAGTTTCTGCAACTTTGCGTTAAAGTAATTCTATCTGTAGCCTATATCCCAAGCAAGGGGAAAGGGAATGGTTGCAGACCAAGTGGATGAGCAAGCATCTCAAACAGATGATTAAGAGAAAGCAGAAAGCCTACAAAGAATGGAAGATGGGATGGATCCGTGAGGAAAGCGACCTCTTGGAGGTCAGAAGGTGTAGGAATAAAGTGAGAACTCCCAAAACCCAAGCAGAGTTGGACCTTGCAAAGGGAATTAAAACCAATAATAAGTTTCTATAGCCACATAAATAAAAAGAAAATAATTAGAAGTGTGACACCTAACCACTGAGGATGGGGTGGAGATTAAAGATAATCTGGGCATGGCCCAACACCTAAACAAATACTTTGCCTCTGTTTTTAATAAGGTTAATGAAGAGCTTAGAGGTAGTGGCAGGATGGCTAATGGGAATGAGGATATGGAGGTAGAACTTATCACATCTGAAGTGGAAGTCAAACTAAAATAGTTTAATGGGATAAATCGGGGGGGGGGGGCTTGGAAAATCTCTATCCAAGAATATTAAAGGACAGGCATATGGAATTGCAAACCCACTAGCAAGGATTTTTAATGAATCTGTAAACTCAAGGGTTGTACCCTGTGACTGGAGAATTGTTAATCTAGTTCCTATTTTTAAGAAAGGGAAAAGGTGATCCTGGAAACTACAGGCCTGTTCGTTTGACCTTAATTGTATGCAAAGTCTTGGAACAAATTTTGAAAGAGAAAGTAGTTAAGGACATAGATGAACAGTAATTGGGACAAAGTACAACATGGTTTTACAAAAGGTACATTGTGCCAGACCAACCCGATCTCCTCCTTTGAGAAGATAATTGATATTTTTAGACAAAGGAAATGCAGTAGATCTAATAGATCTGGTTTTTAGTAAGGCATTTGATACAGTTCCACATGGCAAAGTATTAGTTACATTGGAGAAGATAGGACTTAATCTGAGAATTGAAAGGTACATTCGGAACTGGTTCAAGGGGAGACTCCAGAGGATCATACTGAAAGGTGAACTGCAGGCTGGCGGGAGGTTACTCGTGGAGTTCCTCAGGGATCAGTCTTGGGAGCAAACTTCTTTAATATTTTTTATTACTGACCTTGGCACAAAAAGTGGGAGTGTGCTAATAAAATGTGAGGATGATACAAAGTTGGGAGGTGTAGAGGAGGAGGACCAAAATATGGAGGAGGACCGGAATATCATATAAGAGATCTGGACGACCTCGTAAGCTGAAGAAATAGAAATGCAATAAAATGTAAAAGTGCAAGGTCGTCCATTTAGGGACTAACAACAAGAATTTCTGCTATAAACTGGGGACGTATCAGTTGGAAGTGACAGGAGGAGGAGAAACACCTGGGTGTATTCGTCGATCACAGGATGACTATGAGTCACCATTGTGATGCGGTTGTGAAAAAGACTAATACAGTCCTTGGATGCATCAAGCGAGGTATTTCCATTAGAGACAGGGAAGGGTTAGTACCATTATACAAGGCACTGGTGAGACCTCCTCTGGAATCCTGTGTGAAATTCTGGTCACCCATGTTTAAAAAAGATGAATTCAAACTGGAACAGGTACAGAGAAGGGCTACTAGGATGATCTGAGGAATGGAAACCTACGTTATGACAGGAGACTCAAAGAGCTTGGCTTGTTAAGCCTAACCAAAAGAAGGCTGAGGGGAGATGTGATTGCTCTCTATAAATACATCAGAAGGATAAATACCAGGGAGGGAGAGGAGATATTAAGTTACATGCCAATGTGAACACAAGAACAAATGGCTATAAAGTGGCCATCAACAAATTTAGTCTTGAAATTAGATGAAGGTTTCTAACCATCAGAGGAATGAAGTTCTGGAACAGCCTTCCCAGGGGAGCAGTGGGGACAATAACACCTAACTTGCTTCAGGACTGAGCTTGATACGTTTATGAAGGAGATAGTACGATGGGACTGCCTGCACTGGCATGTAGCTGATCTGTGACTGCCAGCAGCAAATATCTCCAATGGCTGGTGATGGGACAGTAGATGGGGAGGGCTCTGACTTACTGCAGAGAATTCTTTTCCAGGTGTCTGGCTGGTGGGTCTTGCCCACATGCTCATGGTCTAACTGATCGCTATATTTGGGGTCGGGAAGGAATTTTTCCTGGATCAGATTGGCAGAGACCTTGGGGTTTTTCATCTTCCTCTGCAGCATGAGGTACAGGTCACTTGCAGGTTTAAACTGTTGTAAATGTTGGATTTTCAGTAACTTGAAGTCTTTAAATCATGATTTGAGGACTTCAGTAACTGAGCCAGAGGTTATGGGTCTATTACAGGAGTAGGTGGGTGAGGTTCTGTGGCCTGCAATGTGCAGGTCAGACTAGATGATCATGATAGTCCCTTTTGACCTTAAAGTCTAGGAGTCTATGTTAGATCAACAAAAGACACTTATTTGCAAGTCTGCCACTCTCATGATCATTGCTTTTCCGTGGCTCTGCAGCATAGCTGTGATTACAGATGTGTGCTGCAGGGCTGGTCTACATGATAAAGTTGCGCTGGTTTAAATTAGGGCTGGCCTACATACTGAAGTTAAAATAACTATATATTAGTTGTAATTAGAGTGCAGATCTATGAATGGACACTCTTATTTCTGATTAAGAGTGTCTGATTTGGATTTAATTTGATTTACCCCTTTAAATTAAATCCAGATTAGATACTTTTAATCTGCCGTAAGTGTCCACACACACACACACACACACACACACACACACACACACTTGCACTGAAATAATCACAAGTGTGAATTACATCTGATATGTAGTTATTTGTTTCAGTTTGTGTAAACAAGCCCTTTGTGTGACACTTTTTTTTAAAACCAGTTTAGTTAAACTGGTGCGCAAGGCTGTGTTGATATTCTTATTTCTGTTTAAATCAGATTTGTTGTGGTTTAGCTTGAATTAATTAGGAACAGGTTTAAGATCAAATGAAAATGACCTACCCTTAAACCACAATAACAGTGACTTTTGTACCTGTTTAAAAATAATTTTTATTAAAATCTGTGCAACTTCTGCATGGAAATAAGGGCTAAGTCAGTGGCGCCCAGCTCAGTGGTATGTGTCCCCAGTATTGGTACCGCTGGGCTGGGGAAATGGTACCCTACGCTTCCCCTGCTTAACTTAATTATAATGTTAGAAGAAAAAGGAGCAGGTTGACCCAGAAGAGGATTTGAGTATGGGCTTCTTTATTGCGATACTTGTTCCTCTTGACCCAATTGTTGAGTAAGCAACAATTACTTGTTGGGGGGGGGGGGTAATCCATCTAAGTTATGCAACTTCAGCTACATGAATAACGTAGCTGAAGTCGATGTACTTAGATCGACTTACCGTGGTGTCTTCACCACGGTGAGTTGACTGCTGCCGCTCCCCTGTCGACTCTGCTTGCGCCTCTCGCAGCGCTGGAGTACAGGAATCGACGGGAGAGCGCTCGGGGGTCGATTTATCGCATCTAGACTAGACGCGATAAATCGATCCCCGCTGGATTGATCGCTGACCGCCAATCTGGCAGCTAGTGAAGACATACCCTAAGTTAGTATGTAAACACCTACATTCGGTACAACACCCCAAAAACCCTTATTGAGTAATAGAAACACCCACACAATTAGTATACCCACCCCCTCTAGTGTTCACAGCATTACGCATATTAGACAGGCATTTTTACCTTGAAAAGACATTTCTTTGCAATAATTTGTTGCTACAAATTTCCTTAATCAGCAGTTGTCAGGGGAGGGAGGAAGGGGCTATGACCCAGGGCTCACTTTTGTCGCTGGGAAAGAAGGGAGGGGGAGATAACACTTCTTTTATACAAAGGGTATTTTTTTGAGACAACTACATTTCTTATGCAGCCGCAACACTTATTTATTCCCAACAAGCTGAAGGGGAGGACGAGGGATGACACTTATCTATTAAGCGAAGAAACAGTGCCTGCTTCTGACTCTCCTCCCTAATACCATACCAGCACACCAGCGGTTTCCCAGGTCTCTACTTAACCCTTACATAGCCCAACAGATAAGGCTTCATGCAGAGTCTCCATGCACTACCTGAGTTTACCTCCCATTCAGATGTGCCCACTTTAACCAGCAGCAAAGCTGCTCTGAAGCCTCGTCCTGGGATCACAGAATCAGCCCCCAAGCTGGTTATTTATTAGAGCAGGCACTGCTGAGTAGGATGCACTAGGTGGGTTCTGGCTTTTCTAGCCGACATCTTAGTGATTGTGTGTTACTGTAGCACCTAGGAGCCCAGTCACGGACCAGAACCCCGTAGTGCCAGATGCTGTACAAAACAGACGGACCCTGCCCCCTCCCCCCAAAAAAAGCTTACAATCTAAGAACAGGACAAGAGACCTATATTGGGGATGAGGGAGGTTACAAGGAAACAATACGGGTCTGCTAATTGGCAGTGGTCTCAGCACACAAGTGGCCGAACTAGGGTCATGGTTTTGTGTAGGCAACAGAGAAGAGAGTTTTGAGAAGGGATTTGAGGAGGGAGTTAATTTTGCAGCCAAGTGAGGGATAAAGCACGAAGGGGCTTGTTTGAAAATGTAACGAGCACGTGGAGGAGGTTGGCATCCTGGGCCAGCCAAAGGCATTTCTGTCGTGAGAGAGAGAGGTAAGCAGGGCAGGGACAGGCCTTGAAAAGGATGTCAAGTAGGTTATGCTTGCAATAGAGAGGGGGGATCCAGTGGATGGATTCAGAGAGAGGGGTGATGTGGTCAAAGCGACGGCCTAGGGAAACGATCGCAGCAGCAGCATTCTGAATGGAGAGGAGCGGGACAAGCTTGCTTTGTTTCAAGGCCAGACCAAACGAGGTGTCAATAATCGAGATGACGAGAGCCTGGATCGGAGTTTGAACAGTTGGATGGATAGGAAAGGCTGTATCTGAGAGACATTCTGCTGTAGGAATTGGCATTATTTAGACATTGCTTGGATGTGAGGACCAAGAGTGGTCTGAGTCAAAGACGCCCAGGTTAGGGGCCCGAGTGAGAGTCAGGATGGTGGTGGCATTCCTTTCTCAATTTTTGGGAGGGGGGGGGGGGGGGGGTGTGGGGGAGATCTTGGAGGGAGAGATTAGGAGCTCAGTGTTAGCCTGTTTAGCTTGAACTGACAGCTAGACAGGAGATGTCAGAGAGACAGGCTGCGATTTTAGTTTGGATGGAAAGAGACAGGTCAGGAGGAGAGAGAGAGAGAGAGAGAGAGAGAGAGAGAGAGAGAGAGAGAGAGAGATCTGTAAGTCATCCACATGGAGATGGTAGTTTAATTTGTATTAGCTGATGAGATTACCCAGATATAACATGGTGGGGGGGAGGGGAAGAGAAGGGAATCAAGGACAGAGCCCTGTGTAATTCCCACAGAAAGTTGGAGGGCAGATGAGGAAGAAGATCCTCTGAAGGACACTCTGAAGGAGCAATTAGGGAGGTGGGAGGAGAAACAGGAAAGGAAAGAGTCAGGGAAGCTACAGGAGGACAAGATTTCAAGAAAAACACAGTTGACTGTTTTGAAGGAAGCTGACTGTTTCCTGCAGAGGTCAGAAACCTCTGATTTAGAGTTTTGTTTTGTTTTTTTCCTCCTGCATCTGAATTCAGTCATTTCCCCTAGGCAAGAGTTCCACTGTGCCTGTGGAGTCAGTTTCAACGGAGCTCAGGGTTAGATTTTCTTGTGTTCGGCACCTGCCACCAGACCCAGACGGTCAGAAGAGCTCAACTCCCATTTACGCACCTACCAAAAGAGCCAGATTTTGAAATGTGCTCAACACCCATCATACCAAGCACCCGGTTGTGGGTACCACACCTTTCTGAAAATTCAGGCTGAGGTCTGATTGGTGAGGCTGGGGGGAGGGATGCAGAGTCACACTGCCCTAGCGGAGTCCCAGTAGACCATGTACAACATGCCAGCTGCTACACCCTTAATGCTACACCATGGCTGGCCAGGTTTTCCCTATATCATCTGGGGTTGTTACCATCACTAGAGGCACTACCCAGGAGCAGTCCTTGCACAGAGTGTAGGACAAGGAACGACTCCTTAAAAATGAGATGTGTCTTCATTTGGTGGCCTTGCCTGTAACTAATGGAGGATAGGTCCGTCAATGGCTATTAACCAGGATGGGCAGGCAGACAACCCCATGCTCTCAGTGTCGCTAGCCTCTGACTTCCAGAAGCTGGGAGTAGACAACGGGATGGATCCCTCAATGATTCCCTGTTCTGTTCATTCCCTCTGAAGCACCTGGCATTGGCCACTGTTGGAAGACAGGATACTGGGCTAGATGGACCATTGGTCTGATCCGGTATGGCCGTTCTTATGTTCTTCTGAACAAACAATCAGTCAAAAGCGGGGAAGAGAGGATTGATGTCTGACGACATTGAGGACCCAATTATATCTACTAAGCTGAGATCCTTAGTTGGTGCAGACCAGTGTAGATCCATTGACCTCCATAGAGCATGCTGAGGATTTGGCCCTATATATTTTTTTTAAAATTCTGGCTAGGATAACTTGAATCTAATTAAACACAATCTAAAAACACTAGATAGGCGATTAGCTCTGAAGCCCTTCAATCTCCTAAGCCTTCTAGCACAGAGGGGTCGATCTTGCAGCAGCCTTCAATGTCAGACTTCTGCCTGCTGTTTCGAAAAACATCCAGAGATTGAATTATATAACAATATTGTTTAAGCGCTACCAAATGCACAATTTGATTAATCCCAGCAATGCACGGACGTGAGATCTAAAAAGACAGCCGTGCGCATTTTAACAAAGTTAAAACCCAAAGCTTTTCATTCCACCCTAATGGATAGCAAAGGTCACTCTTGCTTTATTTGACAAATGACAACCACACGGCTACATTTGTCTTCTAGCTGGCAGGGCTGGGTTCCTCTCAAGTTAGTGTTAATGAGATTCCTCCTACCGCATAAACAAAATACTCCAGTGAGACAGTAGAAGGATCTCTCCCTGAAAGACCTATTACACATGTGCACACCAGAAGTGTAACAGAACTTCCTATCTGACTGGCTAGGTGCCACAGCAGAGTACTGATGTAATGATGTTCCCAGGGACATCAATCCCAGAGTGATGGTAACAAACATGCAACTTGCAATATTTCTTTCTTTTCCCTGACTCAACTGAGCAACACCTTTCACAAGGGCCACGTATCAGCAAAGAATTAAATAACATGTCCAACAGTTTTTCCACTGGGCAGGGAAAAATGCTTCAAATAAAGCTCTGTGTAGGAATCCAGGCGATGTGATACTTGTCTTGCTTGCAAAACCACTTAGCATCCAGAAACCATGGAGCTCCCAAGCTGGTATGTAAATAAGTACAGATGCATGCACTTGGTTAACAGTGCTCTGGTGCCATTCATGGAGAGGGCTGTATAAATTAATATCCCCAGGGATGTAGAACACTTTTTGCAAGAGCGAGATGAGAGACACGGGCGAAGAGAGAGAACTAGGTGGGAGTATGGAGGATGAGAGGAAGAGTTTATGGCAGGAAAAATGCAGCCACCCTGTAAAATACATGCAACTACAGGCCTTGTACACAGCCTCAAGGTAAAAGTAGCCAAGTAACCATTGTGAAGGAAATAGATGGTGCATATAAAGAACAAATTGGATGTGGCGCATGTACTGTGAAAGTTGTATGTTAGCAACAAAAGAATAATACTTTGCATTTGTGAATGTCTTCCATGAATTTCAAATGCTTTAAATATGTTAATTCATTACATAGAATGACCACACTGGGTCAGCTCAGTGGTCCATCTAGCCCAGTATCCTGTCTTGTGGCCAGTGCCAGATGTTTCAGAGGGAATGAACAGAACATGGCAGTTTATCAAGTGATCCATTCCCTGTCATTCAGTCCCAGATTCTGGCAGTCACAGGTTCAGGGACACCCAGAGCATGGGGTTACATCCCTGAACATCTGTGAACTGATCTAATTCTTTTTTGAACCCACAGGCCACACAGCATGCACCTGAAGTTACATTCAGTGATCTCCAGTTTAACTGCTGTGTAAACTGAGGCAGAAAGAAGTTAAGACAAAATCATAAATAGTCAGGCTGGAGGGGCAATAGGCAGATTTTTTCTCTCTTTCTATCAGACGATGACATTTGGATTTCAGGGTCCTAACTTGCAGATAAGTCCTCTGAATCCGGTACTGCCAGACCAAAGTGTTCCAAAAACACAAGTCAGGCTCTCCAAAGGCATGAAATTGACTTTTAAATGGTAAGGAAGTCCTTTTATTTACCTTCTGGTTTCTGAGCCTGTAGGGTTCATGTTTTCGCACTGCCCAGCAGCCAGGAGTAAAAACGTACTTTAAAAAAAAAAAAAATAGAAAAGGAAAGAGACACTCCTGGAATCAAGTGAGAATCAGGATTGCGGGCAGCACTCTGCATCTGAATTCTATCCCAGTCCAAGTACCAGCTGATTTCCTCCGACTCTTAGTCCTCTCCTGAAAAGGGTTAGACCAGCCCAGGCCCTTCCCCATCACCTTAAGATTTCTTCTGGTTGTGGTGACTCAGTGTTTTAACCCCTCACCCCACATTCCTATCCTGCTCCCTGGTTCCTCTGTAACCACCAGAGAGCTGCTTGGAGCAGAACTGAGGAGTTCTTAGCTCAGCGCTGCTGCTGTTAGATGCAGCTGAGACAAATGAGTACTGCCCGGCATTCAGACAATGTTTGGCTGGCCGAATACCACTGGGCTGCTCTGCAAAGGCACTAGTCATAGTATGCGAGACAAAGGCACCACCAGAGTTAGTGGCTGGATGCTGAAGTTAGACAGATTCAGACTAGAAATAAGGCTCCTGGTTTTTTTCAGCGAGGGCAATTAGCCATTGGAACAACTTTCCCGGGGATGTGGGGAATTCACCATTGCTTGACGTCTTCAGACCAAGATTCCTAATGGTCTGGCGTAACCAGAAATTACGGTCTGGAGGCAGGAACCCCGTGGGGATATTCTTTGCCCTGTGTTACACAGGCTGCCAGACAAAATGATCTAATAGTCCCTGGCCTTGAAATCTCTGAGTCTAGTATCTAATGTCTGGCAAAGGCAGAAGAAATAAGAACTGGCCACAAAACCTCCGAGACAGTTCGAACTAAACCCAATCTCTTTGTTGGGGTATGAGTGACTAAGTGTCTCCTCCCACTCCCCAAACCACATTGGCAGTCCTGCTATCCCTGTTTGGCCGGCACACAGAGGGATTTCATACCACAGTGAGCTCTGTGCTGTATGCTCCAGAGAGCCTGTTACATCTTAAAGTGGTAGATGGCGGCTGCTTTAAGATTTCTGGGAGGGGCAGTGAGAAGACTTCTTGCTCAGTGTAATCCCAAATGACTCATGACTCGTTTTGAGAGCCGTATCCTGCCACCAGTGCAAGTGGTCCCAATGAAACCAACAGGGTTAACTGAGAAGTTAGGCACTATTCAATATGAGGGAGTCCAGCAGAATTTGGCCCAAAATAAAAGCAGGTGCTTGGTGCCCCAGACACAGTCCCTGTCCCCCAGGAGCTTACAATCTGAGGGTATGTCTATACTACCCGCCGGATCGGCGGGTAGTGTTCGATGTATCGGGGATCGATTTATTGTGTCTTGTCTAGACACGATAAATCGATCCCCGAATTGACGCCTGTACTCCACCTCGGCAAGAGGAGAAAGCGGAGTCGATGGGGGAGCTGCAGTGGTCGACTCGCCACCGTGAGGACGGCCAGGTAAGTCGAACTAAGATAAGTTGTGTATCTCAGGCTAGGTCTACACTACCCGCCTGAATCGGCGGGTAGAAATCGACCTCTCGGGGATCGATTTATCGCATCCCGTCGGGACGTGACAATCGATCCCCGAATCGACGCTCTTACTCCACCAACGGAGGTGGGAGTAAGCGTCGTCGACAGGAAGCCACGGAGGTCGATTTTGCTGCCGTCCCTACAGCGGGGTAAGTCAGTTGCGATACGTCGAATTCAGCTACGCTATTCACGTAGCTGAATTTGCGTATCTTAAATCGACCCCCCCCGTAGTGTAGATGTAGCCTTAGTTCGAAACCTCCCGTCCCCCCAGTGTAGCCCAGGCCTAAACAGATGAGAGCCAAAGGGTGGGAAGGGGAACAGAGGTCTAGAGCTGTCAAGTGACTTGCCCACGATCACATAACAGGTCAATGGCCAAGCCAGGAATAGAATCCAGCTCCTGATTCTCAATCTAGTGCCCTATACACTAGTATATATAGTCCCAGTCCTGCAGGCGCTTTAGCACGTCTTTTACTGCAATGAGCAGTTCCATTGATTTGCAATGGGACTACTCACATGAGTAAAGCTGCCCACATGCTTACGTTTCTGTAGGATCAGGGCTTGTGTCAGTATTCCCTCCTTGGGCAGCTGCCACTCTACCGGTCTCATCACACACCCTATTCAATCAGTTTGTAACACCATCCTTTTGGGTCTCTTTCACACTTAGTCCTAGGTACTCCATCCCCAACTGGGTTGGACAGCGGACCACAGTGGATGGTTTGCACTGATCATAGAATTAAAAAAAAGGATATAAAGCAGCACTTTGTGTCTAAATAATAGTCAATGGAAAGAAGAGCATTAAAGTAGAGAGTCAAAGCACTGTCATTTCTGTCCCAAGGATCCGAGCATGTGATTAAAGTGACGCTTCTCAGTGGTTAGCAGAGCGTAACACCATGTCTAGAATAGCACTACACACGTCTCTCCAATGACTGTGCTTCCCTTCATCCTGAACTACAAGGACAAGGCGGCTCTGCGGTTTGACCATACAGCCAGCCCTCAATCTAACCCTGCCACATGGCTTAGCTTATCGCTTTTGTCTTTGGATGGCAAAGGGAAACATCGAATTGCCCAGAATCCAGTCACCACAATAAGTTTAAAGAGCTAACTGCGTCTAAGGTTTCTACTTATTAGACACTCATAATTCTATAATGACAATTTAGCACATTGTAATTTGAAGGGGGGGAAGAGGAATATCATGGGTCCATAAATGATTTTTCTTCACAATTCATCTGCATCCCCTAGCCTGCATGCAATTATGGAATATCAGTTATGAAGGAGAGATTTTACATGCATGTCTAAGACGAGCAATGCCCGGTCTAAGTTTGCTCTGCCTATTCTGGAGGATGGAATTTGTGCGTTTCCTTAGAGAATTCTAATCTCCATCTACTGATGCGGTATTGTCTTACCATAGCGCCAAAGACCCCCAGTGACAGACCAAGACCCCATTGTCCTAGGTGCCGTACCAACACAGAACAAAAAGCTGGTACCTGCTCCAAAAAGCTTATGATCTAAATAGATCTAGAGACCTATCTTGTATGTGCGAGAGTGCATTTTGGTGCAGACTACATGAACGAAATCTCCTGGGCAATAAGCATCTGTCCAGTTTGCATGGGGAGGGGGTGGGGATTGCTGCTGCAGCCAAAGTTCCAGTTCAAGGGAATACTCTTAAGGCTCTTGAGACACCCGAAGACAGGATAGTGAACTAGATGGACCACCCGTATGGTCCAGTCTGGCAATTCCTATCTGCCGGTACGCAAATGCACGAAAACAGCTAACGCTTGTGCTTATGCAGATGTGCCACTATCTAAAGGGCCTGCACGGATGTGTGAATTTTAGTAGGTGTTTGCAAAGTGCGGTCATGGGCTCACACCCAAGTGTAGGTTGAGAGCTGAAAATTCACCCCTGAAGGTTCGTTTATAAGCTGGAACTTGTGTGGGAGGGAAGCCAGTCTTCTCTGTGGGATAATTTGTGGCAATGCGGTGGGTGATGTGGGTGCAGCTGGACTGAAGAGAGAGACTCTCATGAAAACTGGTTGGAATAAGGTCAGTGTCTGAGACCTGCCGTGGGAGGCTTTTTCCGTAGGATGAGCAAGTCGGGTCAGACCCAGAATTTCTTCCAGAGACTAATCCAAAGCAAATGTTTTCTGAGGTTGAGTCAGAATTTCCTCCCTGATCCCATCCCCTTGTTCCAGGGGAAATAATTTAGTGTAGGCCATTACAACATGCCACTTACATCTTCTCTCACATCTCTGCTGGATGGAGTGTAAAGGGGTTGGAACCAACACTGTGCCCAATTGCATGATGGGAGATGGGAGTGGCTGCCAAGAGCTGCCTCTCGGTAGTCAGGTCTAGTGGCTGGAGCAGAGGTCCAAGCCGGACAGTGTTGGGACTGGGCCAAGAATGATGCTGGATTCGAGATCTGGGGACAGGCTGGGGTCAGCACTGAGACCAGAGTCCGTAAACAAGCCAGAATCAGCACTATAGCCGGAGTCCAGGTGCAAGCCAGGGATCGAAGCCGGGTGGTCAGAAACCAGGGACAAGCCACATCAGTACCATCGGCAGGGGCTGGATACAGGCTGAAGATCAAAGCTGGGTAGTCAGAGTCGGAGGGTCCAGGGAGGGTCAGGAAGCAGAGGCCGGCTGGAGCGGGCCAGTAACAGGGCCAGAGCAAGATAGAGTAGGGCAAGGACAAAACTGGACCATGGCTCGGGCAAGGCTGCGGCAGACCTAGGAACAGGACCACGAGCAGGCTGGGAGTCTCGAGAGGTGGATGCCCTGCAAGGCGGCAGGAGGGTTCTCAGCTGGGTAGAGCTGTTGCACAGACTGAGCTGCGGCTGTGGTAGGGGTGGGGGAAATATCTGAGCCTAGGGGTCTGACCCAGGCTCAGCTCAGGGAGCCAGAGAAGGACACTGGTCAGAGAACCCTGGACAGGGCCCACTGCTGTTCGAAGGCATCCAGGGAATCAGTGGACGTGATCCAGAGGAACTCTGCCGAGAGATGTGACTTCAGGGAGGAGCAGAAATAGGTCCCACAGTTGCAGAGCACCTCCCCGTCCCGCATCCTCTTCCTGGTATAGAGGACGGCTACCTTGGCCAGTGCCAGGAGGAGGCTGATGAGGAGGTCTCGTGACTTTGTGGGGCCATGGATGGGGTGTGCGTAGATCAGGCGATTGCGGGGAGAAGTGCTGCCAGAACCTGAGGAGAAAGTTCTGGAGGAGCCAGAAGAAGGGTTTCAATCTGGCGCACTTGAGGTAGATGTCTGCCATGGTCTCCCTCAGGTCACAGAAAGGGCGAGTGTTGGGGAGAGGGATGAACCATGCCAGGTACGTGCCCATGCTCATGGCTCCATGAAGGAGCTGCCAACTAATATCCCCAGGGGACCAGGTGGAGTACAGGCTGGCCCACCGAGGCTTATCACCCTCCATGGGGGGTAAGAGGTCCTGCTAGTTGGTGTCGGAGCAGGACATGGGGGTGAGGAAGTGAAGGGTATGGAGATGAGCATGTACAGCTGTTTCCCAGGCACAGTTCGGAGGCAGGCCGGCTGCAGGTCATGCAGTCGAGGGGGCAGCCGGGGAGGCTCCCGGGGCAGGGGCCCGATGTCGAAGTCCGGATCCATTGGAAAGGGAGCTGAGCACGCAGCCCTCCTTTGGCTGAGGATTTGCCTCACAATGGCAGCCTTGCAGAGCCTGCTGTCCCCTCCATGCCCAGACTCGCCATCCAGGGAGGCTACACATAGTGGGTGCTTACTCCCCTGCCCAGTCATGTAGGGCTGACCTACAACCCCACTCTACAGGAGGGATAGAGCAGGAACAGCAGAGAGTCTGTGTGTGGGGGGGGGGAGGATTCCTGGCAGGATGTGGAATTTCCATCTTTCCAAGCCAGAGAGTTTCCCTCTCACCTCGGCTTCACGACCCAGGACCTCTCGTGCCCCTAAAGGATGTTAACAAAGCAGTGAAACAGCAGCAGGTTTACATGGAACAGAGCTGAGCCAGCGCCTAAAATGAGGCAGGCCCCTCGCAGTCAGACTCAGGTGAGAGGCAGGCAACTATTCTGTAGAAATTCTGTGCAGCTAGTCAGCATTCATTTCAAACTCGTTACGACACACACAGGGATTTCCTGGAACTCATTCGGAGCTCAGCGAGGCGGAATGAATAAACACCTCACAGGGATTTGCATAACACTGGCCGCCTTCTATACGAATACAGATGCGGTTACATGGATTTTTTGGGTCTCATTCCATTTCCCATCTGAACTCTCAAAATCTCCTATATTAATAATTTATCTCCTCTTGGTCTCTGGTAATAAAACCAGGGGTTTAAATGTGAAGTTGTGACACAAGCCGACAAACTTAAGGTTCTTATGGCTGAATCACTGGCCTCGGAGGGGAAAAAACTGCAATGGTAGCCTGTCTAGTAGATAGGGCCCTAGGCTGGGAATCAGGAGACCCGGGTTTTATTTCCTTGCTCTGCCGTTGATATGCTGTGTGACAAGTCACTTCACCTCTGTATCTGCTTTTAGTCTCACACCATTTGTCTGTCTTGTCTATTTAGACTATAAGGTCTTCTGGGCAAGGACTGTCTCTCACTGTGAGTTTGTACAGAGCCTGGCAAAATGGCGCCCTGTTCTTAGATGGGACTTACAGCACTACCTATAATACAAATAATAAATGAAGGGGGGGAAAGGGGTTACTAAGAGCCAGATCCTTCCACTTGTCCTCACCCTGAGTAACACTTCACTCTGGAAGTAGTCCCATTGAAGAAATGGAGACTACGCGAAGGCGAACGTACTTAACATGAATAAGGGATGCTGGATCTAGCCCAGCGGATATCACAACCACAGCTTCAATGAGAATTTTTTGTAGTAATCCACCTTTCACAGACAGATGCAAGATGCACACAATGTGCTTGTTGGAGACCAGATGCCTTCACACAGACATTAGGGTAAAGAGAGGAGAGCATCCACTTGCGTCAGTGTTTTTGTTAAAAATATCCATTGCCTGCAGTAACTGAGCTATTTGGGACATCTTTGTTTTTAAATAGGATATGTTGACATCAGCTGTGGATATCATGGCAGACTTCTTCATTAACATTACCTCCTGGATTAAAATATATGGATTAAAGGCCTGTTCCAAAGTCCATAGAAGCCAGTGGAAAGACTCCAACTTAACTGGGTTTTTCCAATCAGGAACAAAATAACCAATTAGGTAGGGCACACGATATGTTTATGAATCCAGAGGATGTCAGACTGAACACAAATGATTTGACTGTCTGCAAGAGATTTCACAGTTAAATGGTATTTAGCTAAAAGGCCCCTTCTACATCTGTACATAGACCCGTCCCCATGCTAGAACAAATGACGTTCATCACAAGAGACTATAAATAGATCCAAAGCACAATATTTGTAACAGGAGCTGAACTTCAAGTTTAGATGTGGAACTTTGGTTCCTAAGCAGGGAGCATCATTTTGGTCTGTTTGTACAGTGCCTGTGTAACACTGACAGACCCCAGTTGTAAGCACACAGGATCGAACTAGGGACCTTTGGCGCTTAGTGCATAAGTCTCTACTGCACCTCATTTTATCTCTCTAAGTGGTCTTGGTGCCACTAGAAGGACAGAACACCACACCCAGAAGGTGTATAGGTTACACCTAGCACAAAATGGGGCCTGACTGAGGACATAGGCACTACGGCAACACAAATGAATAATAATAAATAACCCCCTTATAAAGATGGATCTAGCCATGAAACTCAGCTCTAAAACCACATGTGAACTTCTCCAAAGCTCAGAGGTCTTTGGATCTGAGGTTAGGGGCTGGGTTCGTCGCTACAAGAAAAAAAGAGGAATGGCCATACTGGTTCAGACTAGAAGAACTTTGAGTGCAGTCTCAACAATGACTAGTACACCTCTACCTCGATATAACGCGACCTGATATAACACGAATTCAGATAGAACACGGTAAAGCAGTGCTCCAGGAGGGGAGTGGGGCTGCGCACTCTGGTGGAGCAAAGCAAGTTCAACATAACGCAGTTTCACCTATAACGCGGTAAGATTTTTTGGCTCCCGAGGGCAGCGTTATATCGAGGTAGAGGTGTATTAGCACCTTTAGAAGAAGAAACCCTGCAGCAGGCGATGGGAGGAAACCTCCTGAGTGGATGAGTTATTCCTGAAGCCCCACTAGTTAGAGGTTGGTTTATACCCCAAAGATGGAAGGGAAGAAGCAACATAGAGGAAGAATCAACAAATTCTCTTCTGTAAAGGCAGAAGTATGAAGCACACGATTCGGGAAAGTACTGAAAGCAAAGTTAGTTTATTAGATCAAGGCCACAATTAGATCAACATTATTTTCATACAGCGGTAACTGCATAAATTATATAGCTGGCTGCTCAGACGGAAGGTGAAGTAAAACAAGGATCCAATTGCTGCCACATCACCATATTGCTTTAAAGTAACAAAAGCCATTTATTCCCCCCGCCCCTTAAAATAGGGCATAGAACAGAACCTCTTTGTATTGTTATCTAGAAATCCAATCCTCTGTTCACAGCCATGCCATTCAGAGAATTTTACGAAAACAACATTTATACAAATTACATAGTCTGTTTGGTGCCTCACTACAATATTTCCCGTGCTTACTGACAACGCTTACTTGTTTGTATTTACTGTAGGACATTTTCAAACCTGCAAATATTTTGCAGGGACACTAGCGTCCTGTTTGCAGGGAGGACCTGCCCTCATCAATGAATCAGGCCTTTCTTTTTGCTTCTAAAAGTATAATTTTTTTCATGCTAACGTAATCACATAGTAAGAGTCTGGAGACTAACCACAAGGAGCGCAAAAATATTTCAACAAGATGGTTTAAATCAGGGCTTTGACTTGCTTTTGTAATAGTCTCTTTGGTCAAAACTTTGAAAGTGTTGTTGTCTTTAAATCAAGTGGGAAGGCTGAAGAGTGATTTCTTGCCTTCGCTTCTTGTATCACAGCCGATCAGATCACACAAGCTGCCGTCTCTTTGGTCCCTACAACATACCAGGAACCTGAAGTCTCCTTTCAATCCGTTTTTTAAAAAAAGCATTGAGGGGAAATAATCCCCAAGAAAGTAGTTTGTTTCTGCTACATCAACAACACTGCCACGCACACACAAAAATTGGAGCCTCTTCTTGGTAGGGACACAACATTAATTTCTGCAAAATTCTGCATTGCGCAGTGGCGCAGAATTCCCCGAGGACTAGCTGGTATGTCTCAGTGCAGTTCCTAGTGGAGAGGTGTCTACCTCACAAAACAAGCAATGCATCCACCACAAACTGATCTCCCTGTTGGCAGAAGAGGCAAAGCCAGGGTGGACTGTGGAGACTGAACTACCCCGCCCCAGCAGAGAGCTGTCAAGGGCAGGGTTAAGGCATGCAAGGGTAGAGTGACGGGGTGGAGGGAGAAATTAGCCCTGCTGCAATCTATGAAGCTCCTTTTCTGGAGCTATACAGAGTGCCTAAGGGTACGTCTACACAGGGGGAAAAGACCTGTTGCAGCAAGTCTCAAGAGTCTGGATCAACATAGCAGTGTAAATGTTCACTGTCAGGCTGGAGCTCAGGCTCTGAGACCCAGCAAAGAGGGAAGGTCCCTCAGCGCAAGCCCCGTGAGCCCGAATTAGTTGACCTGGGCTCTGAGACTCGCTGCTTGCAGGGGTTTTGTTTGTTGTCAGTGTAGACATACCTTAAGTCTCTAATGATGTCCATCGGCACAATTCATTGGCAAAAGCACAAGCCCCACCTTTATCCATTGGCACCAGCACAAAGCCAACTGTCAATAAGAGAAATAATGCATTCCAATTGACATCACGCTAAGGTGGTGACCAAAGCAAACACCAGGCAAGAAATTCAGAGTCTCTCTGTGCCTCAGTCACCCACCCCAAAATGTCACAGCTGGCATCATCTCGTTGACTGCTTGGGGAACCTGTGTAACAGCTAAGCATAATGGTGTGGATTACGGACAAAGCCTCAGCATTACGGGTGAATTGCCCCCTGCACAGGGGTCTGGCACAAGGCTTATGCATCACTTAAATCCCTCATGAAAGTAATTATAAACTAATGATAAATACTTCAGGGCTTACGTGGGACTTAAATGATGCATCAGCCTCTTGATGGCCTTCTACACAGGGGATGTTTTCATGAATGTTAAGACCAGACTGGACCATTATGCTCAATTAGTCTGACTTCCCATATTACACAGGTACAGAACCTCAACCAGTAATACCTGCATCAAGCCCATAGCTTGTGTTTGAGCTAGAGTATCTTTTAGAAAGGCATTTAATCTTTAAATAAAGACCACGAATGATAGAGAATCCACCACATCCCTAGGTAAGTTGTTCCAATGGTTAATTATTCTCACTTAATGTGCACCTTATTTCTAGGCGGATTTGTCTATCTTCAATTTCCAGCCATTGGATCTTAATATGCCTACTTTATGAGAGGAGACTCCAAGAGCTTGGCTTGTTTAGCCTAACCAAAAGAAGGCGGTGGGGAAGATATGATTGCTCTCTCTAAATACATCAGAGGGATAAATACCAGGGAGGGAGAGGAATTATTTCAGCTAAGTGCCAATGTGGCCCAAGAACAAATGGATATAAACTGGCCATCAACAAATTTAGGCTTGAAATTAGATGAAGGTTTCTAACCATCAAAGGAGTGAAGTTCTGGAACAGCCTCCCAAGGGGAGCAGTGGGGACAAAAAACCTAACTGGCCTCCAGACGGAGTGTAAATGTGCCTTAGTGGGTCACAACTGAGGATGCCAAATTCAGGATGAACTGCTGAGAAATAGGGCAAACATGACCCAAAACTGGTGGTTATTGTTTTAGAAGATATACTAAACCAGCCACAAAAGTAAATTCCTGTTTCACCACACTGGCTAACAAGAAAACATAAAGGCAGTTTTCTCAGGAATCCCAGTTCTTCTATCACCACCAAAAATACTGGATTCAGGGATGAGTGGTTCTTTACCACCAGTTTCATCAAATAATAGGTTCTTCTGATCCCAAAGGGCCAGCCACACACCCAGATCAATATATAACTTAGATCTTACCCAAAAATCACGCTGATGCCAATCCCTTAGTATCTAAAAATCTAAAGATTTATTATAAAAAGAAAAAGAAAGGTGAGAGTTAAAATTGGTTAAAGGAATCAATTACATCCAGTAATGGCAAAGTTCTTGGTTCAGGCTTGTGGCAGTGATGGAATAAACTTCTGGCTTAAGTCAAATCTCTAGAGTACATCCACAGCTTGGATGGGTCATTCAGTCCTTTGTTCAGAGCTTCAGTTTGTAGCAAGGTTCCTCCAAAGGTAAAAAGCAGGATTGAAGACAAAATGGAGGTGTTTCCATGGCCTTTTAGAGCCTTTCCCATGTGGAGGGCTTCCCTTTAATCTTACTGTGGAAAATCAGAGCAACAAGATGATGGCTTCCTCCATCTGCAATGCACAGTTAACCCCTGCAGGGCCAGTGCGGGATACATAAGAAGAACAGAAGAACATAAGAATGGCCATACTGGGTCAGACTAAAGGTCCATCCAGCCCAGTATCCTGTCTGCCAACAGTGGCCAATGCCAGGTGCCCCAGAGGGAGTGAACCTAACAGGTAATGATAAAGTGATCTCTCTCCTGCCATCCATCTCCACCCTCTGACAAACAGAGGCTAGGGACACCATTCCTTACCCATCCTGGTTAATAGCCATTAATGGACTTAACCTCCATGAATGTATCCAGTTCTCTTTTAAACCCTGTTATAGGCCTAGCCTTCACAACCTCCTGAGGCAAGGAGTTCCACAAGTTGACTCTGCGCTGTGTGAAGAATAACTTCCTTTTATTTGTTTTAAACCTGCTGTCCATTAATTTCATTTGGTGGCCCCTAGTTCTTATATTATGGGAACAAGTAAATAACTTTTCCTTATTCACTTTCTCATGATGTGTAGGTACACACTGTCACACTCATATAGGACTATGATCATGTTACCTCTTCACCTTCTCATCAATAAACTAAAAAGATTGAGCTTCTTAAATCTCTCGCTGTAAGGCAGATTATCCAGAACTCAAATCATTCCTGTACCTCCTCTCTGAACCCTTTGTAATTTGTCAACATCCTTTTTGAAATATGGACAACAGAACTAGGTACAATATTCCAGCATTGGTCTCTCTAATGCTGAATATGCCTCACTCCTACTTGATATTTCTCTGTTTCTATATCCAGGGATCGCATTAGCCCTCCTTGCCACTGAATTGCACTGGGAGATCATGTTCAGTTGATTATTGACCAGGACCCTTAAGCTGTTATCAGAATCACTTCTTCCCAGGATTCAGGCCTCCATCCTATAAGTGTGATCTGCACATTCTTTGTTCTTCATTTTGTGACCTGGCTTTGGCTTCATTGAAACACATGCTGTTCCAGTGAGCCCAGTTTACCAAGCAATCCAGATAACTGACCTATTTGTCATTCAATCAGTTTTGGTATCATCTGCAAACTCTACCAGTAGCAACTATTTTATATTTTTTTCCCAGATCATGGATAAAGCTAATGAATGACACTGGACCATGAACAGATCCCCCACAAGACCCAACTAGAAATACCATCAATGGATGATACCCCATTAACAATAACTTTTTGAGATACATCAGTGAGCCAATTTTGGATCCATTTAATATGGACTATGCTGGTTTTGTACAGTGCTTGGTTTTTAAATCAGAATGTTGTGCGGTACTAAGGTCAGGCTTGACAAAGCCCTGGCTGGGATGATTTAATTGGGGATTGGTCCTGCTTTGAGCAGGGGGTTGGACTAGATGACCTCCTGAGGCCCCTTCCAACCCTGATATTCTATTCTAAATATTGTGTCAATCCAGTTACCTTTATCAACCAATAATTTCACCCTACATTTTTGGGGGAAGTGAAGCTACACTTTTGACCCAGTTGGAACATGATGATTCGAAGGGAAGGTTTTCAAGGGCACAGTGGGCTGTTTCAAAGAGACACTCAATTAAAATTCACTCGGAGTTGGGTGCATACTTATCCTTTGTGCCTTTGAAAAACTATTCCTAAAAGGCTTGGAATTTTTTTTGCTTTGCACTGATACCAAAAAGGGGGAAAAAATATATATTCCCAGTGCTAAATTCTACTCTTCATTACACCAGTCTGAACCCAAAGGAACTCCGTTTAACTCAAGGAAGTCGATCAAGGTATCTGAGGGCACAATACGACTCTTTATGCGCTAGTGAGTTGGAGGTTTTTCCTGAACCCAAAGCTAGGTTAGAATTTCATTCTGGAGACGAGCACACAGCCTGGATAAACTGGCAGTGCCCTCAGCCAGATGAGGAACAGATCTGCACTGGCGGGTCCACAGCCACTTTGCGTCCTTTCTTACCAGAATGTATGGGCAAGAACAGGGTCTTTGTGGACCAGGAGAGCAATGCAATTTGCAAACCACTAGTCACACTCCTGCCCAACAATACATCCTCCCCACTCTGAAGGCTGCTGTAAGCCCGCCCCATGGCTTGCAGAAGAAACCCACCACATTTCCTTCCTCTCTGCCTTTTTAGAACCTGCCAGTCACCACAGTGCCCAAGTGCAGAACCAAGTTAAGGGGCATAGAAACCCAGAATAAAAAGGCCTGTTGAACGAGTTAAGGCAGCATTACATCCTCGCTCCCTGTGCGGCAGAACCGTGGTAATGGGTTTTCTGCAGCCCCCAGGGACTTCACCTTTAATGAGTAGATCAGTTTATCCACCTTCTCTTTGAACTCCAGAATCTAGTGAAAAGCAGCAGCAACGAAAGTGCTGCTAATTGAAGAGTGACTGAAAAGCCATGACTCCCCATTTTCTAAGGTAAATAATTACTTTAATTAGGGAGCTGCAAGCATGTATAATTAACTACATGGAGTTGATGACTCAGCTGATTGTTTAAAAACCCCACCTCCATGCCTTTTTAGTCTATCATCTAGTTTTTAAACTCTTGCCCAGTTTCTTCCACCTTGTATGTATTAATAAAAATGTATAGATATGGAGAGATAAAGGTTTTCCAAGGAAGGATTATGCCAAACCCTTAAAGTCTTCCCTCAAGCCATTACATCCTTTTGAGAGAGCTGGGGAGAAATCCTCATGCGGTGTAAGAATCCCAGTCTCCCAGAAATTAGCTTAGTGTTGTCCTTGTTTGAATTTTAGAAAGCAAACAAGCTCTGTTGATTCAGACATTACATTTAAACTCAGAGTTGTAAATAATGCAGGGTTTGCTCACTTTATTGGCTCACTCAGAAAATCAATTGGGGAATTCTAAAAATGTATCCTCATCAAAAGCGAATGGCTCCACTAATACCCACTGTTTGCTTCTGTGTTTTAATCAAATGCAAAACAAATACATCGAATTGGCATTCTCTCAGAAAGTATGCACTAGTGGGAGACGGGCAAGGGCTCCTTCCGCTTTTTTAATTTGCCTGGAACAGAGAGAAAGAGAAAAATAAGATGGACAGACTGCAGTAGCCCACGCAAGCTTATGCTCAAATACATTTGTTAGTCTCTAAGGTGCCACAAGTACTCCTGTTCTTTTTGCGGATACAGACTAACACGGCTGCTACTCGGAAACCTCTTTTTTTATTGCAGGGCTGGCTCCAGGCACCAGCGTAGCCAGCAGGTGCCTGGGGCAGCCAATGAAGAGGGGGGCGGCACATCCGGCCGTTCGGCGGCAATTCGGCGGAGGGGCCATCATTCCCTCTCGGAGCGAAGGACATGCCGCCGAATTGCCGCCGATCGCGGATTTTTTATTTTTTTTTTGCTGCTTGGGGCGGCAAAAACACTAGAGCCGGCCCTGTTTTATTGTCACCTCAAGCTTCCTGATGCATATCCTGCGTAGGAAGGAAGTCTAGTAACAGGACAGTCCATCCGAGACTCAGAATTCCATTCATTTCAAAGTGTCTTGTGGGGGGAGGGGAGAGTATAGATCGCTCAGTGTCATCTCACTAGTCATCTATGGTGCCTTTCACCTCTTGGTTGCTCGTTCAAGTACTCATCAGGCAGGACCCGCTCTAGCTTTTCTGCCGCCCCAAGCGGCAAAAAAAAAAAAAAGCTGATCGGCGGCACTTCGGCAGCAGCTCAATCGCGCCGCTTCATTCTTCAACGGCAATTCGGTGGCGGGTTCTTCATTCCCTCTCATCCTCTTCGGCGGCAGCTCAAAGAGGGACCGAGGGACCCGCCACCGAATTCCCGCCGAAGACCCGGAGGTGCTGCCCCGATACCGGAAGGAGTGCCGCCCCTTTGTATTGGCTGCCCCAAGCACCTGCTTCCTTCACTGATGCCTGGAGCCAACCCAGTCACGGAACTACCTAGAGCCATTACCAGTGGAGGGATGCTCACAGGCCTATGTGATTGGAAATAGGGTAATATCCCTATAAATAGTTTGTGAACCCTCTAGTGGTGCTCACTCTGTTCTAGGTTTTAGAAGCCACCAGAAACCATGTTTCTGTATGTTTTTTATATTTAGCCAACATGGTTATTTGGGACCCAGCTGTGCCCTTGTGGTTTCTTCAGATCGTTTTTGATTTGTGAAGAGCAAAAGACACAACACGCCATCACTGAGACCTTCACTCACTTTGAGTAGCATGTTTGCAAATAGTCGCATTGACGTCAGGAAGAATATTCATGGAGTAAGAGACTGTGCAGCGTGAATAAGGCTCTCATCAACCCATCACCACCCCACTTAACACTCCCTGACATTCTTGTGGCATTCTCAGGAGAGGGGCCAAGGAAGCAGTGAACATGGATCTGTTTCAGAGTAGCAGCCGTGTTAGTCTGTATCCGCAAAAAGAACAGGAGTACTTGTGGCACCTTAGAGATTAACAAATTTATTTGAGCATAAGCTTTCGTGGGCTACAGCCCACTTCATCACTTTCTCATCTGGAGAGGTGATTCCTCCAGCTCAGGGGAGGAGAACGTCGCTGGCTAGCATAGGGAATCCGGTACTCCCACTGCCTGTGCTTTGGATAAATAGAGGCTTTCGTTCTCCAGGAATGTTCATCTGGCACCTTTCAGATGCAAGGAATTCATTTAAAAACATTTATTAGAAAAATTGAGCAGCTTTTTGTCTGGTTTCTACTACATGATTTGGCATCTGGCACATACATGAGGCTCTTTATCTTACAAAATGCAAGACTACCCCATGTAGCAGTGGGTTGTGTTCATAAACGGCTTGACAAAACCAGATTGGAAGAGTGCATGGGCACTGCAAACACTCCCGTTTTGCCCACTGGAGTGAGGATAACCTACAATACCACCAAGCTCCTTTCAAGCCAAAGCAGCCCTGATCATCTGATCAGCGATGACATTTATAGAGATCTCCATTCAATCAATTGTAAAAAACCACTCCCCCCCCCCATATTGTCGGGACCATCAGCCGGTGAAATAAATAAATGGAGCCACTTTTGAAAACCACTAGACCCCACTGACTCTTCATGCACAATACTCTTCGCCCTACAGCCAAGTATTTTTTCCTTTAATGTTATGTAATGCTGAAACTGCCGTGAAAGCTGCACACAAAGTTGTCAATGCAGTGACTGCAACCAAAATCAGGCCCCATGGCGCTAGGAGCTGTACAAACACATAGTATGAGACACTCCCTGCCCCTGAAAACTTGCAATCTGAATAGATGAGGCAGACAAAGTGTGAGAGGAAGGAAGTTCACACATTCAAGGTTTTCTTTGCAACTGTGAGGGTCAGAAACATTTTTTTTAAATGAAAGCTGAAGTTGTGACATTGTCACATGACTCTGGGATCTGCTATCCTAATCATGTGCCTATTCCTACTCCAGCCCTGCCCAAGGGTGTATCCGAACCCCATTAAGGAGCCCGGCAAAGCTCATGTGATTGTAATTTGAACAGTGACACAATCCACTGTGAATGGTGCCACAGTTTGGCATCACAGTGGGCAGAGCTTGATTGGTGGGTGGAGCTTAGAAGAGTGCCACCATTTTTTTCTTGTTCAAACTATGGAATAAACTGAAGGCGGGAGGTGTGGGAGGAGGCAGAGACCCTGGAGGTTCAGAGAGCAGAAGGTTGCAGAAGCCCAGGTGAAAGAGAGCAGTCAAGAAATGGGATTTGGAGATGTTGGAGGAGGAGGAGGAATTGGCAGGATTTAGTGACAGCACAGTCCAAAAGGAGATACCAAAGTTGAGATTTTAGAGAACATGGAGGCTGGTAAAATAGGTGATAAAGAAGAAGGGAGAAGGGAGGGTTTGGGAAGAAAGAAATGGGGGTACATAGCTCATCTATCCAGAAACACATTCATATTGTTGCTTCATCACCCTCTCTCACTTCTGTTTGTTGCACCCACCTGTCATGATACCTTAAACTAAAATTATACATTTATCGAGACAGGGATTTTTCCTTTATATATCTGTACAGCATCCAGTGCCATGTTTCAGGGCCTACAGGATTACTGCAACAGAAATAATAAAACAGTAAAGACGAGGAGCTTTGAGCCCTCTGCCATTGGCGAGTTGGGTGAAAATCCCCCATTAGAGAACCCCATTCAACGTCAGCTAAGAGGAGTTTGAACAATCGCAGTGGAGACGTTTAAGTTGTCCCAACCCACAGGATTATGGCGTCAGGCAGGATAGAAAGCTGTGAGAACAGGTGAACTCTTGAGAAACAGAGATCCTATTGTCATGCAAATACCCATAGTAGCACAGAAAGGGGAATCTGCATAGAGCTGGGACTGTGTTTATAAAGTATTCCTTTAATAAGACAGAAATAGGTCTTTATGCAAGCTCCACAATGTCTGTCATACCCCTGTTATCTCCAAGATGGAAGCCATCTGAAAATCCATCTGACTAGAGCCCCAAAGTGGCAGAAAGGTTCTACAGCATTAATCCACATAAAATACCTGACTCCGTGTGTGGCATTTGGGATTCAGGAAGCATTTTACATAGTGCTCTCAGTTTCAGCAGAGCAAGATTCTTAGGACACAGTTTCCACCCACCTCTTATTCTGCAGTAGAAGTTATACCCCCAGGACGTCATCTTGGGTCAAAGTCATCCAGTTGTGTGACCCAACTGAAATCAACTGAGTTATCCCAAGGATTAATCTAGTCCCTTATGGTGTCTGCCTCCAACTAAGTCTCCATTGGGGGAAAGAAATCACTCAGTGATCCAGAACATTCATCTCTAAATATTTACAAAGCACAATTTATCAAAATGAAAGAGCCTTTTTCCACTCATCAAGCTAGGCATATGGTAGCAGTGTGAAATAGGAGATGAATTGAGTGGAGTAATTCCGAACAGATTTAATGCCAGCAATAATTATTTTTAATCAGACAGAAAGTTCCCTTGGTGATACCAGAACATCTAGCATTTTAAAGTAATTGCATCGGCTCTCATTGTTTGATACTATTTGCTCAAATAAGCTTGTTGTGCCTTTTGATATTTAACTCCAATTCTCCACCTTCCCCACTGTGCTCTCGCTCCACTGGAACCCCCTTTATCCCTCCGCACCCGCACACCCCTCTATCACTTATTTGAAGCGTGTCTTTTAATTATGGTGCTGCAATTCGAATAGTGTACAAAACATTCGGGGCTGCATGACTACTTAGCAAATTCCCAGGTTGCTGCTTCAAGCCACTCAGCAGAACACTGAATCATTATAAAATCTCCCACTTCAGTATGCAACAAGAGAAATGAGGAACAAAATGTACTGATAGGAAACATTTAAGATAATGACACAGGGGGAGGGGATTGGCTTTAGTTTGACAGATGCTACGATGAGCTCAAGCAGTTTGTCCCCCCCCCATCCCTCCAACAGTGCAGAGTTGTGCTATTTTGTGTAACCTACCTGTCCTGGCAGTGGAAATGCCAACATTTTTCCTACCAAAAATGCCCTTTAAAAATCTGAGCTTCCAGGTTTTGCATAACAATGGGAGAACACAACCAGATGAACTATTTAAGCCTTTGCCAAACCTTCTTGGGGTTCTACGAAATGCAGTTAATTTTTTTTTTAAATGATATTTTCATTCACCTTTCTCATCACTTCCTGATGACCTGAAAGCAATGAAATACTCCGATTCCATGATAGAGGTTCTGCAGTTCTGTACAGATGAGATAGAAAATAAACTATGTCACCTAATCCATATCTCCCTGCCAATGCAGAATTCTTTCCTATTCTATATTTATTATTTTGGCTACTGACAGCTCTGTAAAATACAGTCATTTAAAGAAGAGGAAGTATTCCTAGTGGGATAGGGCATGGGACTCCTGAGTTTTACTCCTGGCTTTCCCCAGTGAATCACAGTGTTACTGTGGGAAAGTCACTTAGCCTCTGTGCTCCTTGGTTTATTGATCAATTAATGTACAGTGGCTGTAAACTTACCTAGACCTGTAGTAACAGAATGTATTGTTACACTATGGTGGGAAAATGCCCTTTTCATGTAGGGACTCATAGTAATTCCTGCTATAAGCTGGTCATCCAAAAACAGAGAGGTAAGATTTCATGTGACTGCTATCGAATCTCTATTGTAAGGCATGAGAAGAAGGATGATCTTGCGGTTAAGGCACTGGACTGGAACTCAGGAGACCTAGGTTCAAAATCCTGCCCCTGCCACAAACTTCCTGTGTGACACTGGGAAAGTCACTTAGGCCAGCTCCTGCTTCAGTAGAAATCAACGGTAACACTTCTGATGAGCTCAGGGGTGTACGTTCAGGTAGTCTGACTGTTCTTCTGTTCCAAAGCAATAAGATGGGGATAATACTTCCTTTCTCCCATTCTTTGACTCATCGATTTTGATTGCAAGCTCTTCAGGACAGGAATTGTCTCTCATTGTGAATGCAGACAGCCCCTAGCACAACCAGGTCTCTGGGCACTACTGTGATGCTAAATAATGTTTGTGAAGCACTTTGAGGTCCTTAGATGAAAATATTGTTTATCGTACATCAGGTACAAATGTCCAGCTTTCCTCTCAATGATTGTGTAGATTCAGCTTTGCATGTGAGCCTGCGTGCTTTGCAGTTGATAAGCAATCGCTAAGAAATTGTTTAGACAGAGGGGTCTATACTCTTGCAATTTATTTCTGTTTGATGAGGTCAGGGATCATGACAGTGAATTGCAATGGCAAGGGGGAGTTAGGAACTCACCTGGAGTGGGAGAGGGATAGGATCTGGGGAGGTAGATGTGGGATACAAATGAGGCTAATGGAGTATTAATGAAAAATTAGAGCTGCCATGAATGGTTCATCCATCTGGTGAATAAGCCCCTTTAACGAGCTTACATTCATAGTGCATGCTGCTCTTCACCTGGTCAGCTCACGCTTGGTTGCACGCACAGATGAACCCAGGACCCAGGTGGCACAGTAGCTTCTGGCCTGTCACTGCCAGAGATCTGAATTCAATTCTGGTTCCCAGCTGCCTCCGGGCAGGGCTGTCCTTAGGCTTACGCAGCATACGCAGCTGTGTAGGGCACCATGAAATCTGGGGCACCCAATTGCCCTGAATTTCATGAAGCCCTAGGCAGCTGCGTGCTGCACATGCGGCAGCACCAGCCCCGGCGACCAGCCCTATCCCTCGGCCGATGGGCTGCACCCACTGCAAGGGGCAGGGCTGTCCCTGGGGGGGGCGTGGGGCCCCGGACAACTCCCTCCGCCCCACCTCTTACCCTTCCCCCCTGCTCCGCCCCCATTCCACCTCTTCCCCCAGTGACCCCCGCACTCACCGGCAGCGGCGGGAAGCGGAGCAACCCGGCCCCAGCCTGCTTCAGTCCACCAGCTCCCAGCTGCGGCACTCAAATGACTAGGGACGGCCCTGCCTCCGGGAGTTCAAAAACCATGAGTCGGGCTCCCCTACCATCATGGTTTAAAAACCAAAGGTTAAATTATGTGCGTGGTCTGTCTTGTGATGTTCACACTGCCCCTGCTCACCTTCCGGCCTGCGTGTGACAACTGTCGTGTGGCCAACCCTTCCACATGCATTGCAAGGATAGCCATTTTGGTCCAGCTGCAGAAGCTCTTGCTAGAGAATCTGACTTGGATTAGGGCTGTATTGTGCTAGGCACTGTACAAACACACAGTAAGAGACAGTCTCTGCCCTGACAAGCTCATAAGTTAAACTGAGAAGAGACACAAAGGGTGGGAGAGAGATGGGGAACAATGGCACAAAGAGATTAGCTAGGGCAGGTTTTTCACGCTCCCTTCGAAAGAGGGAAAGTTGCGTCTTAAAAGAAGGGCCATGGGATTTTAAATACTCACTACGGCCAAGCGGCCAAGACAACAGTGGCAGCTCCAGCAGGACCATGCCCCTTTCCATCATGCTGTGATATTTGTCCAGTACTGATCCCGGGGACTGAGTGCCACCGACTGAACCACCAGGACCATTTTCTGCCAAACTCTCCCATTCAACGAGTGCCCCAGCCAAGCTCGCGAGATCTGACAGCATCACAACACAACGTGGTAGTGGATTAACATACACTGTTAGTCTCTCAGGGTACGTCTATACCCAGCCGCTGGTTCGGCGGCTGGCAATCGAACTTCTGGGTTCGACTTATCGCGTCTTGTCTGGACGCGATAAGTTGAACCCAGAAGTGCTCGCCATCTACTGCGGTACTCCAGCTCAGCGAGAGGAGTACCGCGGAGTCGATGGGGGAGCCTGCCTGCCGCGTGTGGACCGAGGTAAGTTCGAGCTAAGGTACTTCGAACTTCAGCTACGTTATTCACGTAGCTGAAGTTGCGTACCTTAGTTCGATTTGGGGGTTTAGTGTAGACCAAGCCTTAGGCTTTGAAACTTAAATCCAACAAATCGGAGGGTATTAACATCAAGAGCAGGGTTTGGGAAGACGAGATACTTTTCATTTTCATTTCTGAATAGGAATGATGCTGGCATGGGCCAAATTCATATTAACAAATTCTGTTCTCTGGGTCTTAGATGCTATAACAAGCTTCTAAAAGGTGACAAATGTTGCAGATAATTTTTAAAACACACATTTCTACAATAGGGGGAATAACGATAGACAGGCTCTGGCTTGCCACTCATTGCACCATTGCATTCCGCTGCTTTGCAGCGCCCTAGACAGCACATACATTGCTAGCTGAAGCACATCATGTTCCAACATGTACATAATCAAAGGAGATTTCATTTGGTGTCTATGCAGTGATAACCTTCAGGATTAGAAGGACTTAATTAACATGGTAACTTAGCCAAAGAAAACAGCACTGTTTCCTACGTGTGACTTAATGCAGACCCTCAGGTAGGGCAAAGATTGACACTTAGGGTCCTTGAAAAGCCTTAGGGGACTTTCTAGAATTCATTTCAAGCTTGGACTCTGCCCCAAATACGCACACTGGTCAGCAATGGCTTCAAATCTGGTCTCAATCTCAGAAGCTGCTGACCCTACTGAACAACTCGGAGCATGCCGAGCACCCGCAGCTAACTGTTGGCTCCACATTTGCAGGTAGGACCCAGGGTGCTGTCTATCACCTGAGTAGAGGACTTTGAGAGTCATCGCCTGGAGACTCCTGATTCTTAGGAAACACTCAAACATTTGAAAATAATAGACTAATACCCAGCCCAGCTCCATGTTGCCAAACATTGTATGTTCAGAGAGGTCCAACTTCTTTCTTTATACCAGCAATAACACCAACATCCACCATACAAGGGATATTGACTAGCTCCTAGGTATGCCCGTCTCTTCTACCAAAGGGGGGGGGGTGTCGGTTCAGCCATCCCTTTTGTCTCATTATCTGGATGCTGATTATAACAAAAGTCCACAGTTTACACATCCTATGCAAGATTCAATATTTCGCTTTCACAACCATACTGAGACCTCCAAAGGCATCAGGATAGGCTACGGTGTCACAGCTGGGCAAGTCGGGGTCCATGATGATCCCACCTACCTTGGTGTCCCAGCTGACAACTCGTTTGGAATGCCCTATATGCCATCCCACATGGATGTGCTCCTGAGATCCAGTCAAGCTGCATGCGGTGACAGCACCACCATTATTATTATTAGCTATTTGTCATCACCGCAGTACCCACAGCCCGCCCAGCCAGAATGAGTGGTCCATTGCGACAGGCACTGTACAAATCCAAATAGCCATGATCCCTGCTCTGTTTAGCAGAGTCCCACATAGATAATCACCCCTGAAAATGTCAGCAGCAGCAAATCTGTATTCCCGTTTCTCACACCTCACAAAACTTCAAATGAGATTTGAATGACTCCAGCCGGATGGGGCTGTTACAGGGAGTTTTCAGCTAAGGGCTTTCTGCTCTGGAGCTCACTTCCCTCCGCCCTGGGTCTGACAAATCCTAAATTTGTTAGGAGCATATTGCAAAACTCACGTGCTTTCCCTGGAAGGGCCGGGATTTGGGTGGAGGAAGGGAAAAGGTGCAGGGTTCTCGTGCACCGGGAGGGTTTTAGTTCAGGGGCTGATCTTATTTGATTTTTGCAAATGGCATCAGACAGGCATGGAAAAAACCCAAAGGTCATGTGATCCCATTAACAGGGAGGCAATGATGTTGTCACCTTATGCCCCTGCACAGTGCACACAAGAATCATGACTTCAAAGAGTGAGTGTTTAGCTACTCTAAGCAAGTGATATGAATGCGGCAGGAAGAAATACTCAGGCCATTGCTGGTTATTATCTCTACAGAATACTACGTAGTATCTAGGAATCTCTAGCCAAGCTGTGGTCCTATTCTAGCATGATAGTCTCTCATCGAGAGAGCACAGACTGCTCACCACAGACAAAAACCACTCAGCACTCACTTCACTATTAATAATATCCCATGCATTCATTGTGGAAAAGCATTGACAAATACCAACCCATTAGAGAAACAGGAGCACACAAACCAGTGGTTAAAAGACAGTTCTCCAAAAGCAGCAGCTTTGGGGCTACAGGAAAATGGCCAATGACATGGGTTTCAACGTCTGAAGAGAGACTTTCGCCCATTCCAGCAGCTTCACACATACACAGTAAAGAGAGAGACATCGAGGTCAAGTGAGAGGGCAAATGGCCTGATTACAGAACCAGAGATGATGATCCACTTCCTTAAAGGTTTATTTAGTACAGTTTTACATTTACATTGGCACAAACCGTATCCATTTAATCCTTTCATGGATTGAGAACTGGTTAAAAGACAGGGAACAAAGGATAGGAATAAATGGTAAATGTTCAGAATGGAGAGGGGTAACTAGTGGTGTTCCCCAAGGGTCAGTCCTAGGACCGATCCTATTCAACTTATTCATAAATGATCTGGAGAAAGGGGTAAACAGTGAGGTGGCAAAGTTTGCAGACAATACTAAACTGCTCAAGATAGTTAAGACCAAAGCAGACTGTGAAGAACTTCAAAAAGATCTCACAAAACTAAGGGATTGGGCAACAAAATGGCAAATGAAATTTAATGTGGATAAATGTAAAGTAATGCACATTGGAAAAAATAACCCCAATTATACATGCAATATAAAGGGGGCTAATTTAGCTACAACCTATCAGGAAAGAGATCTTGAACTCATCGTGGATAGTTCCCTGAAGACGTCCACGCAGTGTGCAGCGGCAGTCAAAAAAGCAAACAGGATGTTAGGAATCATTCAAAAAGGGATAGAGAATAAGATGGAGAATATCTTATTGCCCTTTTATAAATCCATGGTACGCCCACATCTTGAATACTGCGTACAGATATGGTCTCCTCATCTCAAAAAAGATATACTAGCATTAGAAAAGGTTCAGAGAAGGGCAACTAAAATGATTAGGGGTTTGGAATGGGTCCCATATGAAGAGAGATTAAAGAAGCTAGGACTTTTCAGCTTGGAAAAGAGGAGACTAAGGGGGGATATCATAGAGGTATATAAAATCATGAGTGATGTGGAGAAAGTAAATAAGAAAAAGTTATTTACTTGTTCCCATAATATAANTCTCTATCCCTTTTTGAATGATTCCTAACATCCTGTTAGGAATCATTCAAAAAGGGATAGAGAATAAGATGGAGAATATCTTATTGCCCTTTTATAAATCCATGGTACGCCCACATCTTGAATACTGCGTACAGATATGGTCTCCTCATCTCAAAAAAGATATACTAGCATTAGAAAAGGTTCAGAGAAGGGCAACTAAAATGATTAGGGGTTTGGAATGGGTCCCATATGAAGAGAGATTAAAGAAGCTAGGACTTTTCAGCTTGGAAAAGAGGAGACTAAGGGGGGATATCATAGAGGTATATAAAATCATGAGTGATGTGGAGAAAGTAAATAAGAAAAAGTTATTTACTTGTTCCCATAATATAAGAACTAGGGGCCACCAAATGAAATTAATTTGCAGCAGGTTTAAAACAAATAAAAGAAAGTTCTTCTTCACATAGCGCACAGTCAACCTGTGGAACTCCTTGCCTGAGGAGGTTGTGAAGGCTAGGACTATAACAGGGTGCAAAAGAGAACTATTAAATTCATGGAGGTTAAGTCCATTAACGACTATTAGCCAGGAGGGGTAAGGAATGGTGCCCCTAACCTCTGTTTGTCAGAGGGTGGAGATGGATGGGAGGAAAGAGATCTCTCTCCAAGCATTCATAGTATGTCCATCACTGTGGTATCTAAGCATCTGGAAAGTTGAAGTCTTATTACCACATGAGTATGTCTGTGTTGGGCAAATTGGTCAGATTAAGTAGCCAGCACCAGACTCTCCTCTCACTTAAATCAGTGTGACTCTGGTGTCACTGGATTTCAGGAATTGTTAGCCTGTGTCTTAGCTGGCACCCAATATAAATAATGAGAAAACAATCAAAGGGACACAAAGCAATCAGGAAATATTACATCGGTCTGATTTTTTTTTTTTTTTATGTTTCATAGATTTTTAAGCCCCGAAAGGACCAATATGATCATCTAGTCTGACCTCCTGCATAACACAGGCGGGTGTCAGCGACCATGACGTGGGTGGTCGTACCTAGTGGTTAGACCAGGAGTCGGCAATCAGGAATCGGAGCCCGGGGTCAGAATTAAGGGTCACAGCTGAAGTCAGGAGTCGGATCCAGAGGTCAGAGCTGAAGTCAGAGGTCAGACATCAGAACCGAGGATCCGGACCAGCTTACCTGGAGAGAGACAGGGCAGGAGCAGGGCTGCAGCAGAATAGGAACAAGGCTGGGAACACGTAAGGACAGAACATATTGTAGCCCTAGCAGAATGATCTGAGCAGCCACTGAACTGCTGCTGCTGGTGGGCTTAAGAGCTGGTCTGCTGACTCGTCCAACCAAATCAGGTGACACAGCCAATCAGGCAGCCTACTACAGGCCAGCTGTGCTTGTGAAGCCGGGGAAACCGGCTCTGCTGCCGGCCCTGATTCCTGACAGCCAGAGAATTTCAGCCAGTGACTCCTGCATCCAGCCCAACAACATGTAGTTGAACTACTAGAGCATGTCTTTTAGAAAGCCACCCCATCTGGATTGAAAGCCTCCACGTGATGAAGAACCTACCACCTGCCCTGGTAATCAATTCCAGTGGTTAATTGCCCTCACTGATAAGAATCTGCATATTATTTCCAGTTTGAATATTTATGTTCCAGTAGCAGCCAAAAGTCCCAATCTGGAGCGTTGTTCTTGGTATGGTACAAACACGTACAAAGAAGGGACCATTATGCTATTCAGATTATTTTGCAGCACCACCGTGTGCTAGGCCCCACACTGGAATAAGGGAAGATGGTGTCTGTGCTCCACAGAGCACACAATGAAAAAGGCACACTGAAGAGAGAGTTTCATAAACAGACAAGCTTAAACTGAAGAATGGGAAAGGAAGGTAAGTGTAGTAATAAGACCATACATGATGCATGAAGGGATGGACACATCTTGAAGGCTCTAGTAATTGCAGCTAAAGCCATGGCAATTAGGCAGTGTGGCCCAGAGTCTTAGGCTATTAGCCTGGAAGTCTGAAGTGCTGGGTTCTGATCCTGGCTTTGCAGGTGACCTTGGGTATAAGTCATCTCTTTTTTCTTTCCCCATTTGTAACCTTGCAATAATGATGCTTCCCCACCTTTGAAAAGCACTTTGAGACCTCAATTGTCCTCTTTCCCTGCATCTTTGTTATGTACAGCCCCAGGGTTACTGGTCTTGCACCCACAGTTTGTGTCTTACCCCTCAAAGCTTTTCTTCAGTGGGATAAATTCGTGCCTATCTGCTTATGTGATAGGACCTCCCCTGGAAAATCCAATGAGTCAAGTTTCATTGTCCATAATCTTTCTTGTTGAGGCTGTTTTGAACCACTTCCCATACACAGGGCCTTGGGCTGCTTTCCTGCTTCCTTCACTGGGAACAGGAGCAGACCTACGCCTATTTGTCTGCCCCTCAAACTGACTAGTTTAAAGATCAACAGAGGGTCCTGTGGCACCTTTAAGACTAACAGAAGTATTGGGAGCATAAGCTTTCGTGGGTAAGAACCTCACTTCTTCAGATGCAAGTAATGGAAATCTCCAGAGGCAGGTATAAATTAGTATGGAGATAACACTGATTTATACCTACCTCTGGAGATTTCCATTACTTGCATCTGAAGAAGTGAGGTTCTTACCCATGAACGCTTATGCTCCCAATACTTCTGTTAGTTTTAAAGGTGCCACAGGACCCTCTGTTGCTTTTTACAGATTCAGACTAACACGGCTACCCCTCTGATAGTTTAAAGATGATTCTCTTGCCCTCATCCATATTCTTGGAAGGATTTCTCCAGCGTATGCAGTGCAATATCCTGCTCTGCTTTCTAGTCCTAGAGGACGAGGCTTCCAAGAGTCAAGAAAGACAAAAAGATCAGAACCTGCCTTATTCCTTTATGTTCTTTTTGGCCAGGGGGAGGCTGACCCAAGTGCTCTCAAGCAGTGTTAACATCTCAGTTCTTTTCCTCCCTTTATCTCATCCCCTTTGCTCCTGTCCTCTCACAGATTTCATAATATGGTCTGATCTTTCCACCTGGCTTTCTGTGCTGGTCTCTGTGCAACCATTTGCTCCTCCACCCCCAACTGTTGTTTCAAGTTAAGTGATGTTAGCATTGACCTTTTTCAAAGGCTTGAAGACATTTTCCTGGAGATATGTTGCTTATGCTTTGGACTGGGTTCAGCCTGCAGTCACCAAGGTTTTAGGGCTAAAAAAAGTTCCACTTAGCAGCCTTTGATTTGTTCAGAGGATGTTTTAATTTGATTTGCCCAGCCTCACATTCTCACGGCCTAGAAGATGCTTCGGAGAAGGGTGGGCAAAGGTATTTTAAGTCTGAACTCCCAGATGTGCAGTACATGAGCTGCTTAAAGAGGGAAGTGGGTCCCATGTGGCACCAGCTACCCTTGCCGACCACTGTTCAGTTGTGCCATGCCACTAGAGGTGACCAGCATTAATTAGATCCTTATTGCAGCTTCTTTCTACAGACCATTGTGTCTTCTTGGCCAATACAGAGCTAAAACAAAATGGCCTGAAATGCCAAGCTCTGTCTCCAGGAGGGGTAGCCCCAGGGAAAGGTGGGGCAAAGATGGATTTAAGTTGTCTTGACACCCTCGAGATTCTGAGCTGCTCTGCATAAGCTAAAGAAGTCGGGGGAATTTTTCTGACTAAACGTTTTTTGGTCGGAAAAAGCCAATTCATTAAGGGGCGGAGGGATAGCTCAGTGGTTTGAGCATTAGCCTCCTAAACCCGGGGTTGTGAATTCAATCCTTGAGGGGGCCACTTAGAGATCTGGGGCAAAAACAGTACTTGGTCCTGCTAGTGAAGGCAGGGGGCTGGACTTGATGACCTTTCAAGGTCCCTTCCAGCTCTAGGAGATAGGATATCTCCCTTAATTGAATTTAAAACTAAAAGGTCTTGCAGGGAAGGGTCAGTTTTGACCACCTGGAAGGTTTCTTACATCCAGGATGAAATTTCTGGTCTTACACACACACACACACACAGCTTACAGTCTCTATATGCCACCACTGAGACCAGAGAGGAATCTCTGCCCAAGGAATTTTTCAAGTTAGCTCAGTTGCCTGCACAGAGGAAGACACTATTTTAGATACACGGTGTGAAGCAAAGGTCTGATGTCCTGATCCTACAAGCAATTAAAGGATTTGGCTCTTCTTTACTAGGAAATTTCTTCTCAGTCACAGGGCTGTTCTGCTGCCAGACACAAACGCCTTAACACTCAGCTGCAGCGTTCTTTGGAAGTGTGCAAAGGGGTATGTCTACATTGCAATTAAATATGCACACCTGGCCCGTGTCAGCTGACTTGGGCTATGGGGCTGTTTAATTGTGAGGCTCTTTGTGAGCTATTGCTTCGCTAGCCCCCTTCTCCAGGGGTTGGCATGAGCTGCTGCGTGGGTGTCATGGTCTGCACACTGCCTGGGGACTGACTAGCCCGGGTTGGAGGCCTGTGATCTGTCACGGCCACGTGTCAATCCCTTGACTGAGCTAAGAGCACTCCTTTATAACCTCAGCAGTCAGTCACGTGATTCAAGCACCTGGACCCCATTCCCAGCTAGGTCTAGTGATTCTTCCCAGAACTACCTGTTCTTAAAGGGACCATGCCTTGGAACAAGGCTGGCTGGCCCCAGCAGCCCAGTGTCCTTAAAGGGGACAGACCACCCTCTAACAGGCCACAATAGGAAGCCAATCCCCAATCAAAGGAACCTGTTTCCCTTTCATTTTCCCCCAACTCTTTATTGGATTCGTACATACATCAAAAAATAAATGGCTTCCCAGGGAGAAAAGCTGAGGAAACAATACTTCTCCAGGCACACAATGCAAGGCAATCAGAAAAGAAACAATGCTTAGCCCAGCGTAAGCGAAGTACCGAACACTGATAAAGGCTACAAAGCACGTCCTCCACTTTTATGGGGGAGGAAAGACAATTAGGTCAGTTTATTATCGCTGCGTTCCTCTTCCAATGCAAAAGTTCGTTTCCTGCCAATTACGACAGTGACAAATAAGCAACAAAAAATAAAGCCCAACCACACGAAACTCCCCCTAGCCAATATAGTAGCTATTAACAAACAAGGGAGCTGTGTGGGCTGAGAGAAGGACCTGGGATCCAGAGGGAAAGGAAACGAAGCAGTCCCTGCTTTGTCTTTTTAGCTGTAGAAAAATATGCAGGAAAGACTGATCATAGAAAATGTTTCCTCTGAAGGAACAAAAGCCTTGTTAGTCCATGGGGGATAGGGACCTATAGTGGCATAATCAAACACCATTAATGCAAACAACCAAAACGGTATAATAATCACCTACATACCGTGAAGACTGAAACAGGGCCGCTGGAACAATTTTTATACTGGGGATGCTAAGAGCCAGTGAACCAAACTGTAAATGCAGCATATACGGGAATCCACTTCAAGCCAGGGGATACCTCCGGACCCCCAGCACTCCTCATTCCAGCACCGATGGAGTGAAAGGAAAAGCAAAACTACTGTAAAGAAAATGACAGAGTGCAGTAAAAAGAGGCTTTGTAATAGTTACTTTCAAACTGATTATTAAAATGCCTCTAGCCTGTGAACTGGGAACACTTCAGCCTCCCCACGTCAAAGGTGACGTTTTCTTTCATCAGATCTGCCGCCCATAATATTTTGAAGGCAGGTCCTCCACTGCCGTGTGCTCCGAGTGAAATGTGCTCTCCCCTTGGTGTTGTACTGGGAGTTTCATGGGCTGAAGTGACAAGGGCTCTGCACCTTGTCTATTCGACAAAGCCTTGTCAAACTCCCATCTCTGATGTGCCATGCTGCTGCTGCTTAGCATATTGCAAAAGGGCTTGGGGATTTATATGGATAATACTAATATCCAGAGTTGGAATAGCTCAAGGTAACAAAAATCCTGGATGGGATATTAAACCTCATGCTTCATGGCTTGAGCCAGCCTCTAACCAGCAAGGAGAAGGATGAGACCGTCATGGGGGCAAATTATCCCACATCTGCCTATGCCGTGGGTTCTTGCACCTTCCTCTTAAGCAGATCTGACCCTGTCTGTCAACTGCTATGTTACTAGGCAGATGGCCAGGGACACAGACACTCTTATGTCATTAATTAAAGGACATTGCTTGCTGTTTTCTGTCTGTCCTTGTCTCAAATGTCAGGTAATGGAAAGAATAAAGTTCTACGGTTTGTTTGTTAGTTAAGTTGCTCTTTTCTGTGAGAACGGGAATCACCTTCCAACATAACCTAGGCCACCCACCTCCACAGTTAGAATTATTTCCACAGAGCTCCTTTTTTCATTATTATTAATTGTTTCAAGGACAAAGCTTCATCTCCCTGGGAGCACCATTAACTCCAGAGGAGCCGGGGAGAAAAGCAGGGTGATGGGACAGGAGTAAAGGGGTGAGATAAAGGGGAAAAAATGATGGATCAAGGGAGGGAGAATCAGGAGTGACAACCAAACAGGGCTGTGAAAAGGGAGAAAGGACTGAGGAGGGAGAGGGGGCAGACAAAAGTGAATGTGTGGAGGGATGTGAGGGATAGCGAAGGGACAAAGGAAAGGGAAAGAAGTTGCCTCTGGGAAGAAAAGGGAAAGGAGGTTTTTAAAAAAAAAAAAACTGAGAAAGAGAGAGAGAGAGAGAAAGAGAGAGAATGTAAGAAACAAGTAAGGAGAAAAGGAACTGAAAATGGAGAGTATGAAGGTAGGGTTACCGTAATCCAGCAAGCGAAAAAGAGGACGGGAGGAGCCCCGCCCCCGTCCAGCCCTAGCCCCGCCCCTGCCCCTCCCACTCCCCCCCCTCAGAACCCCCAACCCTCCCCCCACTCCCTGTCCCCTGACTGCCCCCTCCTGGGACCCCTTCCCCTAACTGCTCCCCAGGACTCCACCCCCTACCTAAGCCTCCCTGCCTCTTGTCCCCTGACTGCCCCCTCCTGAGACCCTCCCCCCATCCTAACTGGCCCCCTAGGACTCTACCCCCTATCTGTACCCTGATTGCCCCAACCCTTATCCACACCCCCACCCCCAGACAGACCCCTGGGACTTCCACGCCCCAGCCAACCACTCTCCACCCCGACAGCCCCCCCCAAAACTCCCGACCCATCTAAACCCCTCTGCTCCCTATCCCCTGACTGCTCCGATCCCTCTCCCCACTCCTGCCCCCTGACAGCCCCCCCCAGAACTCCCAACCCCCCCCCTTGTCCCCTGACTGCCCCCTCCTGGGACCCCTGCTCCTAACTGCCCTCCAGAACCCCACCCTCTACCTAAGCCTCCCTGCTCCTTGTCCCCTAACTGCCCCCACCTAAGACCCCCCCCAAAAGCCCCCCAGGACCCTACCCCCTACCTGTACCCTGACTTCCCAAAACCTTATCCACACCCCCACCCCCAGAAAGCCCCCCCGAACTCCCGACCCCCCCATCTCTTGACTGCCCGCTCCAAAACCTCCCTGCCCCTTCTCCTGCCCCCTGGCCCCCTTGTTGTTGACCTTTCTTCACCTAATGTCTGGTGAACTTGCTCAGGAACTGCCTGAGCTGCTGGGCAGCAGCGGGGGAGGAGCTCCAAACTGCCGGAGCCGATCTGCGATGCAGGGAGGGAGGGAAGGAGGAGGACGTGCTCTCTCTGGCTGAGTGTCGGAGCCCCATGTACGTGACACCGTCTGGCCGGCAGCACTGTTAGCCGCGCGTGCTCTGCATGGGGGGGAAGTCCGGACATTTACAAATTCCCCCCGGACGCTATTTTTAGCTTAAAAAGCCGGACATGTCCGGGGGAATCCGGACGAATGGTAACCCTAATGAAGGTGATAGAAGATGCCTGAAATATTTCTGTGAATGTGAATGTTATATGTTATATGTCAGAACTCGAGTATGAAACTGGAGAAAAGCCTGTAGAGAGTCTTTGGGTTAAGTTTAGAGGCGAGAGCAACAAGGGTGATGTCATGGTGAGCATCTGTTATAGACCACCAGACCAGGGGGATGAGGTAGACGAGGCTTTCTTCGGACAACTAACAGAAGTTTCCAGATCACAGGCCCTGGTTCTCATGGGGGATTTCAATCACCCTGACAGCTTCTGCGAGAGCAATACAGCAGTGCACAGACAATCCAGGAAGTTTTTGGAGAGTGTTGGGGACAACTTCCTGGTGCAAGTGCTGGAGGAACCAACTAGGGGCTATGCTCCTCTTGACCTGCTGCTCACAAACAGGGAAGAATTGGTAGGGAAAATAGAAGTGGGTGGCAACCTGGGTAGCAGTGACCATGAGATGGTTGAGTTCAGGATCCTGACAAAAGGAAGAAAGGAGAGCAGCAGAATATGGACCCTGGACTTCAGAAAAGCAGACTTTGACTCCCTCAGGGAACTGATGGGTAGGATCCCCTGGGAGGCTAATATGAGGGGGAAAGGAGTCCATGAGAGCTGGCTGTATTTTAAAGAAGCCTTATTGAGGGCACAGGAACAAACCGTCCCAATATGCAGAAAGAATAGCAAATATGGCAGGCGACCAGCTTGGCTTAACAGAGAAATTTTTGGTGAGCTTAAACACAAAAAGGAAGCTTACAAGAAGTGCAAACTTGGACAGATGACTAGGGAGGGGTATAAAAATGTTGCTCGAGCATGCAGGGGTGTAATCAGGAAGGCCAAAACACAATTGGAGTTGCATCTAGCAAGGGATGCGAAGGGTAACAAGAAGGGTTTCTACAGGTATATTAGCAACAAGAAGAAGGTAAGGGAAAGTGTGGGACCCTTACTGAATGGGGGAGGCAATCTAGTGACAGGTGATGTGGAAAAAGCTGAAGAACTCAATGCTTTTTTTGCCTCGGTCTTCACAGACAAGGTCCGCTCCCAGATTGCTGCACTGGGCAGCACGGTATGGGGAGGAGGTGAGCAGCCCTCAGTGGTGAAAGAACAGGTTAAGGACTATTTAGAAAAGCTGGACATGCACAAGTCCATGGGTCCAGCTCTAATGCAACTGAGGGTGCTGAGGGAGTTGGCTGATGTGATTGCAGAGCCTTTGGCCATTATCTTTGAAAACTCGTGGCAATCAGGGGAGGTCCTGGACAATTGGAAAAAGGCAAATATAGTGCCCATCTTTAAAAAAGGGAAGAAGGAGAATCCGCGGGACCGGCAGACCTCCCACAGGCATGCCACCAAAGGCTGCCTGACTGCCACCCTCGCAGAGACCGGCAGGGCGCCCCCCGTGGCTTGCCACCCCAGGCATGCGCTTGGAGCACTGGTGCCTGGAGCCGCCACTGTTACTTATTATATGATTTCAAGGGGTTAATTCAATAGTGAGAAAACTGCCGAGGAAGATGGACAATAGCCCATACAGAGACCTGAAGAAGAGCTCTGTGCAGCTTGAAACAGAAGTTGGTCCAATAAAATATATTACCTCACCCACTTGTCTCTCTAATATCCTGGGACCAACATGGCTACAACAACACTGCATAAAACCCATGTAAGAGTTCATCAGCAAACACCCACAGGACTATTAACTGTGATATGTTACATCTGCCCTCCTCACCCCCGCATGGCCTGAATAAATCAGTTTGACCATGTTCAAGTGATACACAGATATGAAGAATTTAGGAGTGGATAAAAGCTGAGCCCTGAAGCACAAGAAAGACAGACAGGGACAGGAACTGCGGGGAAGTAGACTGAACCCCCATGGGGATGAATAGGATAAACTAGACGTACCTATGTTTTAGGTAAGAGATATATGTGTAGACCTTCTATTGGGTTAAAACTCTAGTTCTCGGGCTATTCTTTGCACCTACTGTTGAGATTAAGCAATACTTTGTTTTGGAAAGGCTGTTCTCACTAGCTGTAGTCACTCATTGGTCACAGTTCCTGAAGGTAAGAAGAACAGGTACCAAGTCCAGTCGGACCTGCTGACAATCACAGTTGGTACACATGGGGCTGTATCCCAGCACCAGATTTGAGAGTGGGAGAACCCCAAAATTCCACCTGAGACAGGTAAAGGCTCAGGGCCTAAACCCAGAGAGGGTTGCACTCAGAAGCACCCAAGAGAAGGGGTCAGAGGTACAGATAGCCCTAAATCATGATAGAGAGCATTTAAGATGGAGGTGGAAGGAGAGAATGGAAACAGCATCATCGGAGTTGCCAGATTGGATCAGATCTGAGGTCCATCTACTCCAGTCTCTTGTCGCTGACAGTGACCAGCCCCAGCACCTGCAGAAGAAGGTGAAGGAACCCCGTAGTAGCAGATGTAGTATAATCTGCACCCATGTAGGTCAAGAATAGTTGGGCTTAAGCCTTAAAGCATGAGGTGTAATGTCCCTTCCAGAATTTTTATCATCACTATTATAACTCTGGATATTACAATCTATAGTAATGTCCAATGTCTTTTTGAATCTTAGGGCTTGTCTATACTTACGTGCTGGTTCGGCGGCAGGCAATCGAACTAATGGGTTTGATTTATCGCGTCTTGTCAGGATGCGATAAATCGAACCCAGAAGTGCTCCCCGTCGACTCCGGTAATCCTGCTCGGCACAAGGAGTACGCGGAGTCGACGGGGGAGCCTGCCTGCCGCGTCTGGACCGCGGTAAGTTCGAACTAAGGTACGTCGACTCTTGCGTTGTTGCAAGGAAGTTGCGTACCTTAGTTCGAATTGGGGGGTTAGTGTAGACCAGGCCTTACTGAGGTTGTGGCCTCAATGACTTCTAGTGACAATGAGTTCCACTGTCTAATTACAATGCAATTACATATTGCATGAAACAGTATTTTCTTTTATCTACCTCTATTACCTGTTTAGCCTCAAACGTACCTTAAAAAGGAAGCAACCCCCCCCATGCAATATTAAATTTGAAAAATAGCTTGCTCCCCATTAGGATCTTCTCATAAGGTACAGAAGTTTTAGAGGCAAAACAGGCCATGAGTGTCCCTTTCTATTAATAATACTGGCTTTATAATCTGAACACAGTGATTAAATTATTCTAGACTCTGTAGTGAAATAATTAGTGCCGCCTTGGTTGCGAGCTATTTCTTTTGATAATAAAGGCCTCTGTTTCAGTCCAATTAAAATGATATTCTAAAGAGGGAGAGAATAGGGCTATTATGCCCTGAAAATAAGGGATAGTAGTTATCGGATTGGAAAAAAAAACAGTCACTCATACAGCATTATGGCAGGCCTCACACTCACACACTCATATGCCAGAAATACACAGTTAAACTGCACCAAGGAATATCAAGCCTAATGCAACTTGGTCAAGACCCCCGTGCTGATGCCAGATGTTATAGAAAAAGTCCATTTGCACACTATGAAAACAACGGGTGCCACTATAAAAATACATAGCCAAAAGATCTTGCTTCTTATCAGTAAATGGGGGGTTGCATTTCTCAAAACTCTGTTGTTTAGACCAATCACCATAGGGAAGGTGCCTTAATTGGAGTGACCACAAGGACCTATAATCTTTATTCCATCAAAACACCTATTGAAGTCACTAGGAGCAAATTTACAAAGGACACTGTACGGGTCCCTAGTGGTGCTTTCTGACACTTTTCTATAGGTGCAACAGGGGGTGTGTTGTATGAATGCCTACTGAGGCCGAGAACTGAGCCAGAACCCAGTGCAGTCACTCTTGGATTTTCTCTGCATACACAGCCCTGGGATTTGATAAACAGGCTAATGAGTGCTGCACATCTGTACTGCACCCTCCCCATCCACTCCACCAACAGCTCTAGCTCAGGGAGGCGCCTCCTTTTTTACACCTGCTGTAAGAAATGGAGGCTGGACAACTCACCAGTGGCACGAATGGAGGAAGCCAGGTGGCGATTAAAGACAGCATGCCAAAGGCTGCATGAAACATGCAGGAGAGAAGCAGCCTGGTTGGACTGAGTCCTTACAATGAACTGGTTTTCTCCAAGGTCCTTCTGTTTCCCAGTCCAATTCCTGGACTTGACTCCAGTCACGTAGCACAGCAGGAACGGGAGTGCCACGAAATATGGTGAATGTGTTGGCATCAGGTTTTTTGAAACCCCCCCCAGCTAGGACATGGCGTATTCAAGGAGAGGGGAAGGGAGGAGAAGGAGAGAGCAAGGCTTTAGACAGGCTGTCCAGTCAACCACAGGCAAACCATCAAAGCAGGTCTCTGAATAAACTAGACATCACTGAGTTGAGCGCTGCACCCCAAACCCACGAACTCTGGTACAAGTGGTCAGTGGAGGCTGAAGTCAATGGGAATCATTCCATTGACTGTCATGTGAGTTGGATTGGGCCCACCTGTGGCAAAGTCAGGTCTCCTGGATCTCTTATGGCTATCTTTGAGGAGCTGATTGTGTAGTACTTCTCTGTCCCCAGGACAGGCAATTGGAAGGAGATGAGAGAGAAGATACGCTTTTGGAGTAGATGGCATGATCATGGCCCCTATTGTCATGGCAACTGGTAGGCCTCACTGAGCAGCAATAGACACTGAGAGCCCCTGGTGCTAGTCGCCTGCTTCTTAGGAATAAAGAGATTCAGCATTGTGCACTGGTCCAAAATCTTATTTTAAACTTTCCCTTCCTTTAGGTAGAAGAGACCTGTGGGGGTCAGCATCTCCTGTCATTCAGAGAGCTCCCCTGGCTTGCATAAATGCATGTGTTTTTCTGAGCAGAGAACCATTAGTGATTCTCATTCTCAAATTGTTTCGGCTGCCCGGAGTCCCCCAGGATGAAGGATTGTTACCAGGACCTCCTCCCCCACAACAGCAGGGAAAATTTTCTTGACACTGTAGCTAGCCAGCAGGTTTATGGGGTGAGAAGATTTCCACATCATGTTCCCAGGATGCCCTTGAGGGGGCATGGATGTGAGTCATTCGACCCTGGATAAATGGGATTTTTACCATAGCACAAACATTCTGGGCTGTGGAAGAAACATCCCCAGGGGCAGGTTAAGAGGAACTTACCTCTCTGACATCACACATGTAGTCACTGCCTCAGTTTCCCACTGATCTGCAAACTCCCTCTTGTCGTCTGGATGTGCTATGCCTCGGCTCCCCCTCATTCTTACGTAGCTTGGGATAAGTGAAAAACCAGCCTTCACCTCTTGATGCGAGGCATCCACGAATCGCCCTTTGCTTTCCCCCAGGCTCTCGCTGGGTCTGTGTGGCCTCAACCTTCTCCCCTTTGGCACCAGGGCTCCCAATAGTCCATTGTGGCACAGCTGAGGTGTCGTGCACCCCTCACTCAACCACAGGCTTCAGTCTTGGGGCCCTACACAATGAAGAGGCCATCCACTCCAGTCTCAAGTGCTGCTTCACCCTCCCATCTGGGCAACTATCTATCCTGGCTTATTTGCCTGTTTCCTAGATCTTCTCAGACACCTTTTGTACGGCCTCCTCCTGGGTTCCTTCCCCAGCTCTTTCTCAGCAAGGAAACCCACTACAGCCCTTGCCCAGACCCTGGACACTAGAGAATCTTCTCAGAAAGAGAGGGAGGGCGGGGGAGAGCTTCTCCTCCCACTAGACTCAGTGCGAACATGCCAATGGGAACAGGAGCAGGCCCTGTGTAAAGGCTGCAGAACTGAGGATCACAGATACCTAAGACTTTATTATTTACAATTCTTATTTTGATGTTTCTATGACAATATAATAGCTGTAGGCGAAACTCCACCTATAAGTTGAAATGGAAAGCTCAAAACCCCAGGATCTGATTTTTCAAAGAGTTACATGCCCGAGTAGTCACCCTGCAGCCCACATGGGACAGCTTGTGTGACGAAGAGTCTGCAGGATCAGGCCTCCCGAGTTAATGGGTGGGAAGCAGCAACTTTTAAATAATTATGTCTCTCTCCTCAGGAGATAGTGAGTAATTCTGCCTCTGTGGGTGTTTAGCCATGCAGACTCAGGAGGTTTGAAAGATAATAATGTGCATGACAACTAGCTATAATAAAATCTTTCTTTACATTAGTAACTAGCACTCAAGGGCTGCTAAAGCCCATTTCGGCTTTGTGAAGCTTTCTTGCGTACATGGAGTTTATCGTACCGTAATCCACAATGCATTGGGTAGTAGGCTGCATTCCATTAACATCTATACAATACTAATACATTGTGACTGAGAGCCCGACATGGGCGTTACATTATTTTCCTCAATAAAAAAAAGTTGTACATTTCTGGGAAGTCTTTTCTGAATTAGGAATTTTAGTGTTCAGGGACCTGCTTTAATAAAATAGGTCCGTCTTTGCTGATTACAACAAGTAAATAGTATCATACAGCAATTATTGTATACGTATCTATTTGGAATACAGATGCACTGGACAATGTATATGACATTCCTATGGATACAAAAATGAATCTTGCAAGGAAGTAGTATGAAAGGTTAGAGCAGAACTGATCGCTAGAACAAATCTTGAGCAGGATCACACAGGGAATACAAGGCAGAGATAAATTAAAGAAGCTGAGAGCAGTCAGTGTTGTTAGAAAATTCCACAAGGAAATAAAACTGACTAGACAATATTCATAATATTTCAAATGACTGGTGCATATGTATTTTCATCAGATTTGCAGCCAGGTTAGAAACAGAGAGAGAGAGAAAAAATTCGTGACAAGAAGGAAGACTCAGAAACATAGTAACATTACAATCTTATCTGTAAACCTTCCAATCTGTCAATGTGCGAGATAAGCGATCAAAGTGGGTAACAAACAGCCAAAATGTGAAATGCCACTGTTTTCTTCTGCATCGCACTATACGCAACAGCATATAATTATATTTAGCATCACATCTGTTTTAAAGGATATTTTCCCTCTGTGATTAAGGCCAGAAGGGACCATTAATCACCTAGTCTGACCTCCTGGAAAACACAGGCCATAACATTTCACCTCTTTGACCCCTGTGGTGAGCCCATTCAGTTGGGGGGGGATAGTTCAATGGTTTGAGCATTGGCCTCCTAAACACAGAGTAGAGTTCAATCCTTGAGGGGGCCACTTAGGGATCTGGGGCAAAATCAGTACTTGGTCCTGCTAGTGAAGGCAGGGGGCTAGACTCAATGATCTTTCAGGGTGCCTTCCAGCTCTATGAGATAGGTATATCTCCATATATTAAGCATATCTGTGTGAATCAACAAAACCACCTGGGCAACCTCTAACAGCTAGAGTTGGTTGCCATTTTTCTACCATTTTTTGCCACCCCAAAATGCAGTTTCATCAACATTTAAATGTTCCATAAAGACAATGAAATTTTGATGAAATTCTCCATGTTTATTTCATCTTCTTTTGATTTGAATTTTTGGTTTGGAAACTGAAACAAAAATTTCAGAATGAAATGAAAATTTTCCAGTTTGTTTTGAATTTTTTCCATCCGCATTTTCAGCAAAATTTCTTGAATGAGATAATTTCATTTGACATTTTGTCCACGGAAGTCAAACTGTATTTTTTTCACCAGCTCTATTAACAGAGTATGTGGGGAGAGGCAGCAGGTTGTTTTTTATCTATTACAATCTTTTGGCACCTGTCAGAAGCACTTTACTACAATAGGTTCATAATCCAGTAAAAGAAGTAAAGTTGTAGAGATCTCTGCTGGATAAGCGAGATCTACAATGTAGGTCTGAGATTAATCTAGTGTCCTCATTCTGCATCACACTGAATAGCTGACAGGATTGTGGATGCATGTGTCTCTGTTACCCCTTCCTTTTGTTCTGTCATGATGAATAATAAACTGTAATACTGCATACAAGGGAACAATGCTGGCTAACCTAGAAAGAAAGTCGAATTAACTTTGCATGAAAACCCACAGGGGTTTACTTATTCCTTGATCAGAACCACAATGTTGCTGACATTAAAGTCTGCTGTCCAACTCTCAGATATACATCAGGATATATGACAGCTGGCTACACCTGGAGTTATTACTGAATAGCTATGTGTGGACAATTTTATGTTGGAATAAAGTGTCTTTGTTCCTGTTTAGCTTAATCCACTTAATCCACAAAGCGGATTAAACTAAAGAGGAACAAGGCCTCTTATTCCAGAATAAGTGTATCTATTTACTCAGGAGTTACTCAGGAATTACTAAGGAATTCACACTCTACCTTAATCCAAATTAACTTTCAATTGCAGACAAGCCCTAAAGCCACCTACCACCTAACTGGCCTCCCCTCCACTCACATCTTTCAACGCTGCTATGCCATCATGAGCGACAGCCTGGTGCAATGGAGAGGACATCCAGCTGGGTTCTGTTCCCAGCTCTAACTAGCTGTGTGCTCTTGGACTAGCCACTTCACCTTACTGTGCCTCAGTTTGTCCTTCACTAAAATGGGGATAATAGTGCTAGCCCACCTTTGGACAATGCTTTGAGTGCTGGGGAAGAAATGTGCTATTTTATTATTATTACTATAAAAATGTCCTAGATCTGTCCATGGACTTCCCATTGATACCAATGGGAATGGGAGCTTTTGGGTATAGGAAACTATGTCAGTGATTTAGATAATGGCATAGCGAGTACACTTATAAAGTTTGCAGACGATACCAAGCTGGGAGGGGTTGCAAGTGCTTTGGAGGATAGAATTAAAATTCAAAATGAGCTGGACAAACTGGAGAAATGGTCTTAAGTAAATAGGATGAAATTCAATAAGGACAAATGCAAAGTACTCCACTTAGGAAAGCACAATCAGTTACACACATACAAAATGGGAAATGACTGCCTAGGAAGGAGTACTGCGGAAAGGGATCTGGGGGTCATAGTGAATCACAAGCTAAATATGAGTCAACAGTGTAACGTTGTTGCAAAAAAAGCAAACATCATTCTGGGATGTATTAGCAGCAGTATTGTAAGCAAGACATGAGAAGTAATTCTTCTGCTCTACTCCGCTCTGATTAGGCCTCAGCTGGAGTATTGTGTCCAGTTCTGGGGCCACATTTCAGGAAAGATGTGGACAAATTGGAGAGAGTCCAGAGAAGAGCAACAAAAATGATTAAAGGTCTAGAAAACATGACCTATGAGGGAAGATTGAAAACATTGGGTTTATTTAGTCTGGAGAAGAGAAGACAGAGAGGACATGATAACACTTTTCAAATACATAAAATGTTGTTACAAGGAGGAGGGGAAAAATTGTTCTTCTTAACCTCTGAGGATAGAACAAGATGCAATGGGCTTAAATTGCAGTAAGGAAGGTTTAGGTTGGACATTAGGAAAAACTTCCTAATTGTCAGGGTGGTTAAACACTGGAATAAATTGCCTAGGGAGGTTGTGGAATCTCCACTTTGGGGATTTTTAAGCGCAGGTTGGACAAACACCTGTCAGGGACAGTCTAGATAATACTTAGTCCTTCCATGAGTGCAGAGGACTGGACTAGATGACCTCTGGAGGTCCTTTCTTGTCCTATGATTCTATGTTTGTAGTAATATTGCCTGTATTGGCAATGAATGAAATGTCTCAAATAAATAGTCTGAAGGGTCTGGCCTAGGGGAAATGGACAAAAAAGGGTCCCAATTCAACAAAGCATTTAAAAGCGTGCCCAACCTTAAGCATATGCTTAAGCCTATCTCTATTCAGAACAGTATTTAAGCTGGGGGAGGGATAGCTCAGTGGTTTGAGCATTAGCCTGGTAAAGCCAGCATTGAAAGTTCAATCCTTGATGGGGCCATTTAGGGATCTAGGGCAAAAATCTGTCAGGGGGTTGGACTAGATGACCTCCTAAGGTCCCTTCTAATCCTGAGACTCTATTGAAGTCAATGGGACTTAAGGGTGTGCTTAAAATTAAGCACAGGATCCGGGGCCTACACTTTTATGTTGCCCGAAGAGAAGACTGTCAGCTCACTAAAAAGGCCAACACTTTTCTCCCCCTTGTGCTGTGCAGCGTGAATGTTTCAAAATGTTGGAAAACGAGCAGCAACTGCTTATCTGTATTGCAGGAAAACACGTAAAAAAGCGGGAGGATAATATCTTTTGCCAAAGCAGGGCAAACTCTTCTTCCTTGCATGTCCCTCCTCCCACCTGCTCCCTTCCCAATTCCAAGGTGCCAGGAGATGCCAATACCACAGGAGAACTTTGTTGCTCCAAAACTCTATCTTTTTAGTAGGTCTCTGCTGTTTACTGAAAGATCATTTGGTTTGAAACTGCAGGCCAGATCCTCAGGTGAAATAGTTTCAACAGAGCTCTGAGGGAATGGCCCGGTATGCTCTCTCTGAGCAGATCGGTTCAGGGTGTATTGCATTTTGCAACATGGGGAGTTTATTTTTAATAAGTTTCATATATTTAAAGGGGCTTTACTGGGCTGCTGTGTGTCTTTTGGTTTGAGGAACAAAAATGTTATTCTGTCAACAGCTCAGTTCCTTTAACATTCATTTAAACAGACTCTCATGTTTCAAAAGCCCTAAAATCCTTTGTTCTGCTTCCTATAAGTTCAACTCTCTGTAAACAGGACAGTGTTCACCAGCTTTGTATCATTAGGACACATCATCAAACTCTGCTTGTAGCCAAAAACTTATAGAGAAAGCCTTTGAACGGATTCCTACCCTACTGCCTTGAAGCATGCCAAGATCAGAACTCAAGCGTAGGGCACCTATCCAAATGGCAGGTGATGAATAACTAGCTGCTTCTTGAAGGTAACATAACCTGATAACGGCATCCAACTATTTAGCGTCTTCTCTCCCAGCTCCCCTGGTTCAAACAGAAGATCAGGCTAGAATTTTTTTTTTAAAGCAATTTACAAAATTATCTTTTTAAAAATAAGGGCTTGCTTAAAATTCCTGAGGATTTTGCATCATGTCAGTCAACATCGGGTATGTCTACACTGCAATGTAAGCCCAGGGTTCAAACGCAGGCTCAAGCCTAACCCCCCTTCCATCTACACACCAATCACGCTAACCCAGGGCTCAGACCCAGGATCCCCAGATCTCACAGGGATGGAGGGTCTGAGCCTGAGTCAAGCCAGGACCCAAGGTTCAAGCCCTGTTGCTATGCAGCATAGACACAGCCTCAATGGACTCGTGGTCATGGGTCCCGTGAGGTTGATGAGGCTACCCTCCATTCCATGGTCATGAGGCTACCCTCCATTCCATTCGTGCTCTGGGACTCAGCTAAAAGTATCCCTCAGTCCCATTTGTCCTCTGGACAGTCAAGTGTGGTGGACAGTCAGGTTTTCCCACATTGCACCATGAACAAAGGGCTAGAAAGGCCACACTTTGGGAGGGGTGCTAGGAAGTCTGGGGTGTGGGTGGCTGGATTCAGGCCCTCATAATGCAGTGTAGACGCTAGAGACCCAGATTAGGACCCAGGGTTCAACAATTCCTAACCTGGGGTTGCAAATGAGTATAGATACTCATGCCCTTGGTAACACACTCAGGGTCTGCTAACTCAAGTGCTACAAACCCTGGGCTTACGTTGCAGTGTAGACATGTCCATCATGTCCTACCTTCTCACATTCCATCCTGCAATTGTTTTCTAAGGCGACAAAGGAGATGAAGAACTCCAACATACACCCAGAGAGTATCTGACCAAAGCCATGACTATTTTGTTTTATTTTATTTGTTTAAAGCCTTTTTCCTGGTCCATTGGTCTCACACACACACGCACATAAATCAGACATATTTCTTGAGACTGTTTAGCAGCACAGTCAATAAATTATCTATCCTTGGCTAGCAGTGACTGTTCTTTCTGCCCAAATTTATTCCAAGCTGGCATCTCTAACCACAATTCCTTGAGTTGTTTAGCTTCTGTTGCTCAAAATACAGGGAATTCTTTTGAACATAAACTTACTTGCAAAATGTAACTTTATTAGCAGGGCAGTTTTCTGCTGTATTTTATCTTTGGCTGCAACCAGCTGTTCTGTTTAACTCTTGAATTACCTCATCAGACACTACAGGTCACTGAAGTCAATGGTAAGGTAGCCAGGGACTTCAGTGGGGCCAGGATTTCATCCCATGCTCCTTTATGTTTCATTTTGTTTCTGAATTCTGCGTAGTTTGGTTTGGTTCATGGAAATGGGATTCTTTTAACTGTCCTAACTCCTCTAAGGCCTGGTCCACACTAAGCCCCCAGTTCAAACTAAGATACGCAACTTCAGCTACGTGAATAACACAGCTGAAGTCGAAGTATCTTAATTCGAACTTAAAGGTACTTACCGCGGGTCCACACGCGGCAGGCAGGCTCCCCCGTCAACTCCGCCTACTCCTCTCGTGGAGCAGGGTTACCGACGTCGACGGCGAGCACTTCCGGGATCGATTTATCGCGTCTAGACAAGACGCGATAAATCGATCCCAGAAGATCGATTGCTGGCCGCCAAACAGGTGGGTAAGTATAGACGTACCCTTAGGCCTGGTCCACACTAACCCCCCACTTCGGACTAAGGTACGCAAATTCAGCTATGTTAATAACGTAGCTGAATTCGAAGTACCTTAGTCCGAACTTACCGCGGGTCCAGACGCTGCAGGCAGGCTCCCCCGTCGATGCCACGTACTCCTCTCGCTGAGCTGGAGTACCGGCGTCGACGGCGAGCACTTCCGGGATCGATCCGGGATCGATTTATCGCGTCTAGACAAGACGTGATAAATCGATCCCAGAAGATCGATCACTTACATCCGGACCAGGAAGTAAGTATAGACGTACCCTTAGTTATATACTTTTGGTGCTGTTGATCCTATATTAATATGGAGCAGATTTTCAAAGGCTCAGCACCCACACTTGGGACCAGATTTTCCAAAGAACTCACCTCCCATTTAGGCATTTAAATAAAAGCCAGATTTTCGAGAGTGCTCAGCACCCAGCAGCTCTCATTGTGATCCTGAGGCCTTGTCTACACTACAGAGTTTTGTTGACAAAAGGCAGCTTTTGTCGACAAAACAGTGGATGTTTTCACACTACAATGTGACTTTTGGTGGCAAAAATGCCCTGTTTTGGCGACAAAATAAAACCACCTCAACGAGAGACAGGGTTTTTTGTGCAAAAGTTTTGTCGACAAAGTGCGAGTGTCGACATCGCGCTTGATTTTATCTTTTAATTGGCCTCTAGAAGGTGTCCCACAATGCCCATCCTGACCGCTCTGGTCAGCACTTTGAACAACACTGCCCTGCAGTCAGGCAAACAACCATCCGCTCCTCCCACTTTAAAGCGCCAGGAATTTTTGAAATTTCATTTCCTGTTTGCTCAGGTGGAGCGGTCTCATCACATCTTCCCAGGTAACCATGGCGGGTTATCACACCAACCACTCTCCTGCTTGGAGCACTGCAGAGCTGTTGGATCTGCTCAGTATATGGGGAGAGGAGGCTGTGCGGTCCCAGCTGTGCTTCAGCTGTAGGAACTGGGATACCTACGGGCAGATTTCTCGAGGCTGGTACGAAAAGGGCTATGATTGGGACATGCTGCAGTGCAGAGCAAAGATAAAGGAGCTGAGGCAGGCGTACCATAACTCAAGAAAGTCACACCGTCACTCAGATGCTTCACCTAAGACCTGTGGCCTGTCAGTTCTATAAGGAGCTGGACACCATCCTCGGCAGCGATCTCACCTCCATCGCCAAGAGTCCCGGGGTTTCTTCGGAGGGCCTGGAGGCGGCAGAAAGAGGACCAAACCTGAAGGATGAAGTCATTGATGAAGAGGAAGAGATGGAATTAGACATCTTTGTGGCACTCCCGGCAGTGTCGCCCAGTGGGGCAGGCAGCCAGGAACTGTTCTCCACTGCAGAGGGCTCTAGCCCGTCTCAGCAGTTGCTCTCCAGCGAGCAAGAAGCAGGAGAGGAGATGCCTGGTAAATGGCTGTGGTTTGTGTAGTGCGGAGGTGGGTTCAGGGTATAGAAATGTACAAGGCTGGCTGTGTTTCTGTGAGCGGGATGTTTCCCTGTGCAGCTAATAATATGGCAGAAGAGGGTGTTGATGCATGCCAAGATCTCACAGGAATCCTCCATCGAGATCTCTAGGATACGTTCCTGGAGGTATTTGACAATCCTCTGCTGAAGGTTGCTTGGCGGAGCTGCTTTGTTCCTTCCCCCATGGTAGGAAACTTTTCCATGCCATTCAGCAGCCACTTGTGCAGGAACCAAAGTGGCAAACAGGCGAGCAGCATAGGGACCGGGTGTAGTAGATGTGCCCTTGCTTCCCTGCTTACCCTCAGGAGGGAGATATCTGCTACAATGATCCCCACCTGTGAAAAAGTGTGGGAGAATTTAGAATTGCTTTCCTTAGTCCTCTGCACCGCAACCCTTCCAGAATGTTCTTTTCCCCATGTAGAGTGCCCTCCACCCCCACCCATTCCGCCGAGAGCGGGTTCAGGCCCCGGTGAAAAAAATTTTTCGGGCCCCCCAGCAAGGGCGGCCCGGCTAAAAAGGGCCGACGAAGCTGGGCCCTGGCCCCCTTCCGGACCACTGGGCCCCGGTAATTTGTACCAGCTTCCCCCCCCCTCGTCGGCCCTGCCCCCACCAGCCAACACTCACCACGCTTTGGGTGTTCGCCGAGATGTACGCTTGCCAAGGGTCAGTGAGAAAGTGATTGTAATGTTACCAGAGGTGTATTTTACTGAAATGTTTCAATGCTGCACATGAACTTAACAATCCTGCTTCTGTGCATTGTTTCTTGGGCTTCTGCAGATGCGGTTTGAGGCACACCCCACGCACACTGACAGAGCATCTCCACCAGATAAGAAAGCGCCCCAGATGGAGCAAAGAAGACATGTTCCAGGAGGTCCTGCAGTGCTCCAATGCAGAGAAAAGGGAACACAGGGAGTGGAGGGAAGCCAAAAGGCAGGACAGAAAAGAAAATCAGGACTTCATGAAGGACGCTACTGTGCAGATGATTAAAGTCATAGAGGGGCAAACGCAGATGCTGAAGTCCATAATAATGCTGCAGACTGAGCAGATGCATGCCCGCATAGGCGCTGACTCCGTGAGTGCTCTGGGGCTGGAGCACCCATGGGGAAAAATTGGTGGGTGCTCTGCACTCACCGGCAGCTCCCTGCCCCACCTCCCTCACCCCAGCTCACCTCCACCTCTGCTCCGCCTCCGCCTCCTCCCCTGAGCGCGCTGCCGCGTCCTGCTTCTCCCCCTGGCTCAGGGGAGGAGGCGGGGCTGGGGCGGGGATTTGGGGAGGGGTCCAATAGGGGCATGGAGGGGGTGGAGTTGGGGCGGGGACTTTGGGGAAGGGGTTGGAATGGGGGTGGGGCAGGGGTGGAGTCGGGGCGGGGCTGGGGGGCGCAAGAACCCACCGCCGCCCGAGATAAGTTGGCACCTGTGTGTACCCACCTTCCCATGCAGCACATTCAGAACTCTTTTCCATGTCCCCCCAAAACTCCATCCGCACAGTCCTTTCCACCTTCCAGTACTTCTCAGTTTCCCATTCACTCCACCCCCTCGGACAACTTTCAAAATGATAGCTGGACCTACACACAGCTCTGAAAGTCAGCCCTTCCCTGGTACCTCCCTTCCCACCAAGTGTATTTGTGTATGTGTGTGTGTGTTGTTTTTTGTGCAATAAAAGCAAAGTTTTTGAATGGTAACTAATCTTTATTTGTGTCCTACAAATTGAGACAGCAGGCATTACCAAGACATACACAGGCCGTTGAATCATTTGCTTACTGGAATTTAAGGCCCCAAATTTCACAATCGCTTCCTAGGAAAACTAGATGTAATGGAACGTTGCAGTATCAATCACAGATATATATGTTACTGGCGCTCATTTTCATAGTGTTACCTCAAAGCCTCCTTGATTTGAAGTGCTTCCCTCTGGGCCCCTCTGATCGCCCTGGTATCTGGCTGCTCAAAATCAGCTGCCAGATGGTCTGCCTCAGCACTCCACCCCTGAGCAAACCTTTCACCCTTAGCTTCACAAATATTATGCAACGTACAACACGCGGCTATGACCATTGGGATATTATCCTCACTGAGATCTAACCTTCCATAGAGGCATCACCAGCGTGTTTTTAATCTGCCAAAGGCACATTCTATGGTCATCAGCCTGTTGTTGAACTGCTGCTTACATCTATCCAGGTTTCCTGCATAAGGTTTCATGAGCCATGGCTGTCAGGGGTACGTGAGGTCTCCCAGGATCACTATGGGCATTTCAACTACCTCCACTGTAATCTTTTGGTCTGGAAAGAAAGTCTCTGCTTGGAGCTTTCTATACAGCCCTATGTTCCTGAAGATGCCTGCACCGTGCACCTTCCCTGGACCACCCCATGTTGATGTCAGTGAAACTCCCACGGTGATCCACAAGCACCTGCAACGCCCTGGAGGAATACCCCTTCCTATTGATGTACTCCATTGCAAGGTGGTCTGGTGCCAAAATTGGAATGTGTGTGCCAACTATCGCCCCTCCACAGTTAGGGAAACCCATTTCTGCAAAGCCATCCACTATTTCACGCACATTTCCGAGTCACGGTCCTTCATAACAGGATGCAATTAATTGCCCTGCACACTTGCATTAACGCAGCCCCAACAGTCGACTTCCCGACTCCAAGCTGATTTGCGACCGACCGGCAGCAGTCTGGAGTCGCCAGCTTCCACACTGCAATTACCACATGCTTCTCTACCGATAGGGCAGCTCTCATTCTGGTGTCCTTGCGCCACAGTGCTGGGGCGAGCTCTGCACACAGTTCCAAGAAGGTGGTTTTCCACATGCAAAAGTTCTGTAGCCACGGCTCGTCGTCCCACACCTGCATAACGATACGATCCCACCATTCAATGCTTGTTTTCCGAGCCCAAAAGCGATGGTCCAACATGTGCAGCTGTTCTGTGAATGCCAAAAGAAATCTAAAGTTGCTTCTATCCGTATTACACACAATGTCAAGCAACTGGGAGTCTTGTTCAGCTAGGAATGTCATGATTAACTGCGGTGCCTTTCGCAATGTGTTAATGACAGTTATCAGAGCATAGGAGAGCAGTGCTGGATCCATCCCTTCTCAAAGACACTGGGGTGCACAGCAAACAAAGGCCATTGAAAAATGCTGCGGAAGAAAGCCACAAGCCCATGGAATGCTGGGACGGAAAAAAATGCATCATGGGACATTGAGTCCGGTCCCAAGATGCGCTGCAATCTGCTCTGCTTTCCCACAAGACCTCGCGGCAGAGGGTATCAAGCTGCACTGTGAAATAGGTACCCAGAGTGCATTGCTCACACTGTTGATGATAGTGCCCCAACTGTGGACGCGCTCTGCCGACAGAGGAAGCGATTGTGAACATGCAATACTGATTTTTATTTTATTGCTTTTTGAGTGACAACATAACTTTTGTCGACAAAACTCTGTAATGTAGACAAGGCCTTAGCTCGGAACCCAGTCTTTTGGGTTAGCTACTTCTTTTGGGAGTTTAAAAAACAAAAACAAAAAATCTGTTCCTAATTGTGAGGGCCCAGCTCTTTTGAAAAATCTGGCCCCCAGTTTGAGAAAACCCGCTAGCTCACCATACAAGTTGCTTTGAGTAGAAAGACTTAACTGTCCCTCCAGCCCCCAAACCCAGACATTCTGTAAGATGGAGCCGTGTAGAGGTTGTGAGTCTTGGGTCTGACTCACGTGGCCCTGAACATTACAAAGCAGCGGTTCTTCTGCCACGCAGCCACCGTGCCAACGGAGGAAATGGACAGTGATTCGCAGTAATTGAATGAAATAAAGTACTGCACAGCAATTTTAAATATTTTCATTCACAGATAAATTAGGCTTTAATTAAATGGTGTCAGCTAATATACTGCCCATAGATACAGTAATTGCTTTCTTTAAGAGGCAGCACAGGAATATCTCCACTTAATAATCATGCTCATTTAACCCAGCGGATGTATAAACAGCCAGGCTGCTTGGGTCAGCCCTGGTAAGAGCAAAATAAAAATTCGCTTTTCTCCCCTGAGATCTGCATGCTTTTTTCCCCATCACTTTGGGCCCAATCCCCACTGGCAGGATTGGGCTTTCCTCCTTTTCTGGACCACACTAAGGGCCCTCTCCTTGCCACGCAGAGGATCAGGCCCTGGGTAAACTCTAGCTACATTAAGGATCCTTGGTCTTTGCTTAGGGCATGCAAGGGAAAGGTGGGCTCCCTGCACCCTCCTCTCCAAGCCCCTGAACATCTATGCAAGGGTAAGGCCCTTAGTGGTGGCTTTAGTGCCTGCAGCCCTTCTTAAACGGGTGAAGGCTCAATCCCACAGCCACTGAAGTCAATGGGGTTAGTGGTGTAGCCCACTCACTTCCTCAGCAAACCAGGGAGCTTGGGAGGGACTGCATCTCTTCAATCCTCCTCCCTCCAAGTCTCCCCGACTCTGGGCAGTGCCTCTATGACACAGTCTAGTCCTAAAGAGGCAGCCCCCCCCCCTTCAATTTACTTATAGTCACTCAACTCCCATTAAGCGAATGTTGATTTCAGCTGGAAAGCTGAGCCCTCTCTGCATTCAGGAAAATAAAAACAGTCACTGCTCTGCAACCCTGCGACATGTTGTTGAAGGCCCAACACATCTGATTTCAGACATCTTCCTTGCCCCACCCATCCCAGGTGGAGATCTCCAAGCTGTGAGTCCTCCTCTCCTTTCTTTGGTGAGCAGGGAAATGGTGAACAATGCTGACCTTTAAAGCAATATTACTGGAATCTGAGCTAGCACCCATTGAAGGGCATGGGAAAGTTCAAACTTCAGAGCTATTGTTTCAGGCTCTCTTCAAACTCAGGTCAAGGCTACACTACAACTTTTTCTTGCATGGCTGCGTGAGTCAGGGGTGTGCCAAGATGTGACTTGTGAACCCACCATAGCTGGTGACCACCACATATGATCCTGGAGTATGCCACTATGGAGGGCTTTTGCCAGAATGAGCTGCGGCCGCACTAGGAGCGCTTTGCTGGGACAGTACACCAGTGTAGCAACACCAGCATAGCCTTCCAAGTGTGGACCAGGCCTCAGGCTGTGAAGGTTTTCCTCGCAACAAAAGAACTAGATACTTTATTTTATTTTTTTTAATTAAAGCTGAAACTGGAGAACAATTGAGAGGTCTGTTTGGGCCCCTGGCTAGTCCTTTGTGCCCCTCAGGGAGCAGTAACGCACTCCGTGAGAAACACTGCATTGGAGTGATTGTTCGAGTTTGTGCAAGTCTTAGCCAAAATAAAATATCCTTTTGCTAGGAGCTATAGGAGTTTATCACCTCTGCTGTATTGCTGTATGGTGGATATGAAGAACAGCTCTCACTAGTTAATTTTGATAGAGCTCACATTTTTCTTGCTCTACAACATACTTGCATATTTTAACTTCTATCTTCTTTTCAGCTCCTAAAAAGAGACTTTATTTCAGCTTTGGCTGCTGTTTCTCATTTCTCATTCAGGTCAGATGAAACAATTAAGCATTATTCTTATTTAAAAAAAACTTCTACCCACTAATAGAAGAAAGACGGGATTTCAAGAAACTCTTCAGTGCTAGGGCACAAAACAGTTTTACAAAGCATGTACAAAGATTTGATTTTATAAGCGCATTATTTTTATATTCGGGGCAATGCCAAACAACAAAATACCCTGACTAAATTGGCCTACTGTACAAAATGTTATATCAAAATGTTATAGCAAAACACAAATGATAATAGAGACAACATAAAACCTTTGCCTGTTGTACAGATTAGGAGAAAAAACAGAATAGAATCTAATGTCTGAAATATTCCTCTTTAAGGCCCAGATTCAGGAAAGCACTTAAGCATGTGCTTAACTTTAAGATAAGCAAAAAGCCCTGATAGAACTTAAGTCATACATATGTGAGTTGTAGTCTCCAAAAATATGTATAGAATAATAGTTAGTGAAAATACTTAGCCCTTATGTGGTATAGATCTCCAAGTACATTACACAAAGATGGGCAAGTGGCATTTTCTCCAGGTTACAGGTGGAGAAGCTAAGAGAGAGAATGGCTGTGTCAGGGTACCCTGAAGGTACACTGAGGTCTTCCAGGGGGTACGTCAACTCATCTAGATATTTGCCTAGTTTTACAACAGGCTACATAAAAAGTACTAAGGAAGTCAGTACAAACTAAAATTTCATACAATGACTTGTTTAAACTGCTCTATGTACGATGCACTGAAATGTAAGTACAATATATTCCCGTTGATTTATTTTATAATTAGATGGTAAAAAGGAAGCAATTTTTCAGTAATAGTGTGCTGTGACACTTCTGTATTTTTATGTCTGACTTTGTAAGCAAGTAGTTTTTAAGTGAGGTGAAACTTGGGGGTACACAAGACAAGTCAGACTCCTGAAAGGGGTACAGTAGTCTGGAAAGATTGAGAGCCACTGGGTTAGTGACATGCACAAGATCACACATTGTGTTGCCAACTTTCAATTTATTACACTTGGTGTTTTTCTTAAAAGCCCCAACTCCTGGAGACAGGTGATTATGGGAAAAAAATCTCAGTTTTCATTAAAAAAAAAAAAAGTTTCTAGCCCTCTTGGTTACAGAGCTTGGGGGAAAAAAAACAAAAAAAACCTCCAAAATTATTGTTAGGCCACTCATTATATTTTGAGACCCGACAATGCTTTTTGAACACTTGGGGTTGGCAATGTTGCATGGAGTCAGTTGTGAACGGAATGCAGGTGAGGGTCAGAAGCCCATTTTACAGATGGGTTAAACAGAGGCACAGGGAGATAGATTTGTCCAAGGTCAAGCCAGTCAGCTTCAAAGCCAGGAGTACAACTCTGGGCTCATGAATTCTGGGCCTGCCCTATGCGCTGCCCCTAGTATTACATGTTCCAGTGTGGAACATTATGGGATGCATATTGTAACTAGAGATAGGCTCAAGTTATAAAACATTGGTTTTAGATCTGGGCTCTGAGCAAGGCTTGTGGTGGAAAGGGTACAGAAGTGGTTGGGCAGCCCCTGTATTCTGGAATCAGCCAGGGACCACAGCTGTCCTCAGGGTAACTTAGAGCAGCCTCAGGGATTGCTTTGTTGCAATGGCTTCCTATGGACCATTCCAGAGTCCCAGAATAGCCAGAGCACAGGGTGTTCCAGCCACAGCTCCTTCCCCCGAGATGCCCCTCCCAACCTCATCTCCAGTGTGACTCTATGTAAGGGACTGCAAGTGGTGAGGAAGCAGTGTAGGGCTGTTCTATGGGCTCCGTGCTGCCCCAGAAATCCCCCTTGTACGCTGACAGAATCAGCATACTGGGCCACAGCAGATTCTAGAGGCAAGGGGCTAGATTTAGATCCCCAAATTTCAAGGGATTTAGGGTCCAGGGCATTTGCCTCAGCCTAGTCAGGGTCCATTTTCAAAATCTGGATTCAGGTTCTGTCTGCAAATGCTCACAAAGCATAGGGTGTTCGTGTAACCCCCACACCTCCTGGGTGGGGTGCTCTGTCCTCGCTAGCGGCACCGAGACCACGTAGAGGTTAATGAGTCTGCTACAGCCTTAGCTAAGGGCCCTGTGGCTTTTAGCTCATGCAGTAGCGGCTCATGCATTTAGCTCCAGAGGTCCCAGGTTTGATCCTGCCTGCGGAAGACCAGGGCTATCGGTGTTACACTCGGATAACTAACTGTGACCTTTACCATCGCCTTTCATCGTGAGCCACACAAAGGCTATTCCCCACTTGCCCCTGCTCTTACCTCTCTCCTTGCCACCCAGACATGCTGTAGCCAGTAGGATCCCAGCACAGTTGAATTACAAAAAAAAAAAAAAAAAAAGGATACATGGCTCAGTGGACATCAGTTTGTTACAAGCATTCTGCATCGTAGGCTGGGAAGAAGCCCAGATCAGTCATCAAGAGTGGGAACCCCATAGGTGACTGACCATCTGCACACCTCCACGCAGCTGTTCCGTTTGCACTGACCTGAGGAGATCAGCAGAGTATTAGGGAAATTAACAAGAAAGAAAGAGCATTGGCCCAACAATCCTAATCAACCGCAAAGCCACATGGCTGTGGAATGCTAGTGGTGTGATCCACCTACGTTGTCTGAACGAATCACATTGAAACACCCTGGTAGCCAAGTCAGGGAGCTGCAGGAGGGTCATGTTGTGGTTCACCTCAGAGAAGCAGGCAACCAACACGATACCCTGAGAAGCGCTAGTACAGGATGGCAACTTTATGTATGCTTGCAGGCCTCAGTTAACAACAGCCCAAATCTAACGCACACAGGGATAAACGAAGCTTGTTCTAATCTAATCAAAGAGCCGGTTTACAGGACTTAATTTGGCTGAATTCTCAGCATTCTCCTGCCTACGTTCTCAGACACCCACCAAGAAACAGCAGCAGTCACAGTCCAGCCCTGAAAACCCACTGGGATTACAGCCATTCCCTGCAACTAGGCAAACAAATCCTCTGCAACTCACATAGATTTCACATTAAACACAGTGTATCGAATTAAAAACGCCATCATTAAGTTAATGGTTTTCCCAGGCTCGCAGTTGAGACCGGAGCATAGATCCATCTCTTTAAGCATATCAGCTGGTGTTTATTGGAGAGCTCGTTTAGCTATTATGCAGCACATGAGATACTTTGGCTTACTCTTTAAACGTAAGTGACCAATTAAGAAGGGAGGCGGTGACTAATGAAATAATTTAACTAGAGCCCAATACAAGGAAGGGCACTAACTCAGACGTATTTATAATCTCAGTGTTGTGGCGTGACCTTTGCTTTTATCTTATATTAGTTTGGTAAATTGGATATAAAACTACAGTTACCCAAATAGTCCAGCTGTGTAATACTGTTGGCTCTGATTTTTGAGGAGTGGCTGCCTGGTAAAGAATTCTTTCATTATGGAAATAAGACACCCATTTTTACTGAGGACAGTGATTTAACCATTGGAAAAATCTACCTACGCCATTAAAAGGAACAAAAGGAAAACAAATCTATTTGTTTAAAAAGTGTGGGAGGCAAAAGTTTTCTTGAAGCAGGATTGAAAGCGGATACCATTAGCGGCGTATTGTTCTTTCAGATCTTTATCCATGACATGAGAACAAAATGACTGGATCTAGACAAAACTTCTGAGTCTCATAGCAACAAAGAATATATGGGGTTTTTCAGAAATATGAGGCAAATCAGCACTTGAGTGCATCACTTGTGACTTTTTTGTTTCATGTGTTGTGTACGTTGCTGAACAGCCGCTGAAAATATGCTACTTTCAAAGATATTTGTAATTCATTACAGCAGTCCAAAAATGTCAAAGGGCTGCTTTGGTTAAATAATAATAATAACACCCAGCTTTCATATAGAACTTCTCATCAGGAGACCTCAAAGCACTTTACAAAGAAGGTCAGTATCATTATCCCTGTTTTACAGATGGGGAAACTGAGGCACAGAGAGGGGCAGTGACTTGCCATGGGCACCCAGTGACCAAGCCAGGAATAGAACCCTGGTCTCCCGAGTCAGAGTCCAGTACTCTACACACTTGAAAGATAAACTGGCAAGAACACCTAAGGGAAAAAATTCAAAAGTGCTCAGGTGACTTAGGAGCCTAGGTCCCATTTTCAAAGTGACTCAGGCACTTATCAGTCTAAGCTCCATTGAAAGTCAAGCTCTTACATGTTTACATTAGTAAATTTACTATAACTTCATTGCCACGGTTCCATAACAACATTCTAGGACAGGTGCCTTGAACAGGGACAGCAGGTTTGTAGAAATTTTGGTGGTGCCCAGAATGCCCAAACTCCCCCCCCCCCACCTACCTAAGGCTCTGGAAGGGAGTTTGGGTGTGGGGAGGAAGTCTGGGGTGCAGGCACCGGGCTGGGGCAGAGGGTGGGGGTGCAGGAGGGGGGGAGGGGTGCAAGCTCTGGGACGGAGTTTGGGTGCAGGCTCTGGGCTGGGGGTGGAGGGTGCGGTGCTTACCTGAGGCTCCTTGGCTGGGCAGACTGGGGGGCCTCCACGTGCTGCTACCCCCAGGCACTGCCCCCGCAGCTTCCTATTGGCCGCTGGGGCGCTTGGGGCGGGAGCAGCGGGGGTAGACTCCCCCTGCCCAGGGGCCGCAGGGAGGGGCTGGCAGCCACATGGAGCGAGGAGGCAGGAAGCCGCTCAGCTCCGCTGCACTGTGCTGCTAGTGGTTGGTGAGGGCCCTGGGCTGTTTTAAATGCCCAGGGAACGCGTGGGGGAGCACCCGGGGGCGGAAGGCAGGGCTGAGGGAAAGACCCGGCCTCAAACATTGCTGGAGCCAGGCCCAGGCCAGGAATATTCCTGGTGCCCAGGCACCATGGGCCCATACAACTCGCCATCTATGGCCTTGAGAAATGAATCCCTTTCTACCTTTCAGTCCATAGCATCCACAAAAAGAAGCCTCTGATCTGCTACAGATCATTTCCTAGAAGATAATCTCTCACCATCACCAAATCTTTGCAATCAACAGGGTATTTGGATCTTGTTTATTTCATTTCTCCACTATTCCCTCCCCCCCCCCCCCCAGATGGCCATTTTACAATAGCAATCCAACAGTAAGAATGCTGTACAAAACTTCTTACATATGTAAGACTAGACTGGTGGTAGCTCTAGAACGGAAAGGGACCAGGGCGTGGGTGGTCTGGCCTAGCAGTCACAGTTGCACAGGCATCCACCAGTCAAGGGCAGCCACGAGGCAGTAGTCAGCAAGCAGGGATCAGCATAATTGCTAGAGCTGGGATCAATATGCAAGAGTCACGGTCAGTCAGGCCAGGGTTGGAGACCAGAGCTGGAATCAGGAGGCAAGGGGCAGGCTGGGGTCAGAGCCAGAGATCAGAAAGCAAGGTGAGGTCTGGAGTCACGGCAAGCCAGAAGTCTGCCTGGCTGCCAAGATAACTTCCTGAATCACCATCCAGAGTTAAATAGTTAGCATGGGCCAATCAGAAGTGGGATTGCAGGATGCTGTAGGTCTAGACCCTTTGGGCTGGTCTTCCTGTGGCACCTAAGCTCCTCAGTGCTCCTTGGGGGGAGAGCGGGGGGGGGGGGCGCTTTGTATGGCCTCCTGGTGGTATCTCAGCTGGCTCCCTATGAGAACATGCCACATAGGGAACATATCTGCAATCTGAGGAGAATGAACTCAGGGATTAATCAGGCTCTTCATACGGTACTGGATGGGTACCTGGGGTCAATGCTCTGCTATAGACTCCCTGTGTTACCATGAGCAAGTCACCAAATCTCATTCCATAGTGGTAAAACCAGGCTAACAGTACCCCTGACCAGCCAACAAAATGGGTCTTCAGATGCTTCTACAGGGAAAGCTCTTAGTCTATAGGCAATCCCCTTCAATTGGCTGCCCTGCCTCCTTTTCCCACCTCCTGGGGAAGGGCAGCCAGTCAGAAGTGCTGCATGTGTTATGGGATAGATAGCCTGTTTGCTCTGCAGAGATGGCAGGCAGAGCTCTCCCCCACTCCTTAGGAGCTGACACGTTTTTCACAGGAGGGGGAGGGGATGCACAATTATTGCAGCAGCTCGGCTCTGTGAAAGGGAGGGCGGGAAAGCAGCAACTGAGCCAGTTTTCCAAAGGGGAGGTTGAAGAAGTGACCATCAGGCTGAAGCTCACCCCGCTGCAGGGCACTTGCATGGGACCTTATGCACTCCTAAGTCACATACTGCCTGCTGGCTGGCACACAGGGGGCACTGGCAGAAGAACAGGTTTGGTTCCACCACACAAGGAGTCAGGACAGATTTTAGGAGAACTGCCGCAGAGATGTGCAGCCCCTGTGCAGCATGAAGCTCAGTCCCTGAGTGGGTCACTACATGCCAGCAAACCAGGGATCATTCCCCACCCCCCCATGCAGCATTTCTTCCTCAGACATCGCCCCACCACTCACCCCAGCTATGCAGGCTATGTGCTAGAGTTCACAGGACTTAAGGCCTACATAGGCTCTCTTCTGGGCACTTCAACCAGCATGAATACAGAATCCACACGATGTTTTTGTAGGGAAGTCCTATCCACCCATCTAGGTTCTTACCTCTCTCTCGTCATTACGCTGGAGGTGCTCAATACTGACCGCACCCAAGTGCCTTGGTCCTCCCATGTTCCCACTGTACAGGAAATGTGATGATTTCCTTGCTGCTTGGCCAGATCTGCGATGAAGTCTCTGTGGGAAACACGACAAGACATCAAATGGAAAAGACAAAATGTGGCTGTATAATTAGGTGGCAGCACATGTCCTGACAGATAATTACAGTGATAAAGCATGCCATATGCTTGGCTTTCTATGTAAATCTTCCTAGGCCAGCATCGCTACAGAGTATTTTATAACATACGCTAGTCCCTTATGTTTGCTCCATTACTACCGTTCGTTGCCAAGTTCCAAATGTTTAACACAATTAACCTCTGACCTTTCACTGAAAAGCTTCAGTATGTTCAAAATAAAGCCAGCACCAGTGGCCCGTCCCCCAGCAGATACTCCTCCAGTGTCTGGTCCAGGGCACAGAGACCCTCCAGACGAGCCGGATTAAATCTCAACCTGCTCAGACACACGCATGCGAAGCAGCCGGCCAGTGGATGCAGGGTAATCACCCCTTTATTTTCAGGCCCTGAGGGCACTAAGAGCAGGTGCAGCTACATGTGTCAAATAAACAAAGTTCAGCTCAAATCCCTGCTGTCCTATAGTGTCTTCTGCCCTTGCCCCACTTCTCTGTCCGTCTCGGGGAGGCTGCCGTTTGCAGCGTGTGGGAGAGGATCCCGAACGCCCCAGCACACAGCCCAGGCCTTCCGGGACTAGGAAGCCCATGATTTTTCCTGTGTTCGTGCTGGAATATTCTGAAGGATCGTGGTGCAGATTGTGACTGGCTCCTGCATGCTGTGGAGAAGAGGGGGCTGGTAGGGAGCAAAGATCCTCCCCTGACCTGTGCACTGACCACGGACAAGCGCAGTTCCTGGGCTTGGGGGAAGTGCAGGATCTGCTCTCTCTGTGTGGCCCCCATCCTGAGCACAGATCATTACCAAGTGGGTGGGGAAAGGCAGGGAGGAGGCGCAGTCCCAGCCCTGCTCTATGCCCCCTCCACACTGACCCACAGAGCTGGCCAGGAATGGAGTGAAGATGAGCAGGCTGTTCTGGGTCCTGCAGCGTGCACACGCCCCCGGAGCTCCCTAAAGACCTGCCTTACCCAGCACAGTCCTTCATGGAGCGCCCCCTTGGGCAGAGGAAACCCCTCCCTAGAGAGATGAAGGGTCTCCTTGGTGCAGGCATTGAATTGGGACTCAGGAGATGTGGGTTCAGTTCCCAGCTGGGGCACAGAGGCTGTGTGATCTGAAGGGAGTCCCATCGTCTATCTGGGCTCAGTTTTCCACCTGCCAAACACTTATATACAGTCTGTACTTACGTGGCCCCGGAACTGCAGTGTCCAAAGTGTTATGAAATCGTATCCTCCCCGCACCTCTGTGAGTCAGAGAAGGGCTGTTATCCCCACTGGGCAGATGGCCGACCAAGGCACCAAGCGAGTAAGGCTACACGCTGGGAAGAGTCACTCCCAACTCAGGTAGACATACAAGCACTAGCATGGGAGTGGCCAGGTGCATACCTGGGGAGGAGGTGGGGATTGTGTTCTGGCTGCTAGCCCAAGCCATCACTATGTCCTTGCACCCACACACAGTCATTGCTAGATGCTACCTTGGGAAGAGCTAGTGTGTGTACCTCAACCAGCACTGGGAGTCACAACTCCCAGCTGCAGTGTAGATGTGGACCCTAAGTCAGCGTTTCTCAAGCTTTTCGATACTGGCTTGCCGCCTCCCTCATAGACTGTGTCAGGGAGATCTCAGGGACCGGCACCTGTCCGATCATTGAGAAACGCTGCCCTAAGTGACTTGCCCAAGATCACATAAGAAGCATGTAACAGAGCAGGGAATAGAACCTGGGTCTAATAAATTGTAGGCTAGCGCCCTAGCCACTGGGCCAACTTTCCACCCCTCCTTTGGGCCATCTTGTCCTTTTACATTGCAAGCTCTTTGGGGCAGGGACTATATATTTCTATGTGGATGTGCAATACCCAGCGCAACGGGACTCTGAGCTCAGTGGGGTGGGGTGGGGCAGGCTACTGTAATACAAATTATAAATAGATAATACCACCAGCAGGATCAGGGAGGTGCCATTCTGCACTGTGCCCCATACAGGGCTGTAGTTAAATGACCCAGGATACGACCCGCAGAAGAGCTCTATGTGGCTTGAAAGCTTGTCCCTCTCACCAACAGAAGTTGGTCCAATACAAGATATCACCTCACCCACCTTGGCTCTCACATTCTAGCCCTACATTTTAAATTCTTCCCTCCTCTTAAATACAGTGTAGCCGCCTCGGGGAACTCGCTTCTCAACCTGTTTCAAATTAAGAGACCCGACGCTCAGAGAGATTTTCTGAACTGTTGTCCTCCGGCACGTTCCTTTTCTTCCAGGGACGTGGCGCGACCCGTCTTTCCCCTCACCAAGTGCTCAAAGAAAAAGAACACGAGGCTCCTGTGAACATGGAGAACGAGAGCAGGGTTTTGAGCAACTCCTTTTTGACGAGATTGAGTAACAGAGCAGCCATACAAGACCCCAAAGGCATTCTATATATCTAGGCAGTAGCTGCCTGCAGCACTACAATAGCCTCGAGCCAAGTAACATACAACAAACCTATGATTGAACCAATTATTATCCGCTCTCATTCCCATCTCCGGCTCACAAACTTCGCCTCATCTTTGACCGGGTGCTGTCATTCCCCCGTATCCAGTCGCCTGCTACGTCCTGTCACATCTTTCTCTCTTGCCCAGGTCTTGGTCATTATACGCTCCTCCTCTCCCCTCCTTCAGTCCGCCCAGAATGTACGGCCCAGCCACCTTTGGGTAGGTCGACACTGCGATAAAAAAACCCACGGCACTGAGGCTCGCAGGACTAAAAACTGCAGTGTACATGCTTGGCCGTGGGCCCGGGCTCTGAGACCCACCCTATCACGGGCTCTGAGACCCACCTCACTGCAATTTTATAGCCCCGCAGCCCGAGCCCAAGTCAGCTGACTCCGGCCAGCTGCAGCCATGTCACGGCTCTTTTATCGCAGCGTAGACAGACCCTTCCTCCACCATTACACCATCCGTCTCCTGAATCCCGGCATTAGCTTAGTGCATCACATTCAAGCCTCCCACTCGGCCCTTCATGGGGCCTACATAACCTTGAAAGACAAGCAGCGAAGAGGAGATCGTGTACAATTCAGAATAGCAGCAAGAACGAGAGCAAACCTGCCCCGTCCAAACTCCAGGGCTGCAATCCGAGGAGGGCCCGCAGCGCAAGTAGACATATCGATGCTAGTTTTACCCACGCTAGCACAGCTAGAAATAGCAGGGTAGACGCACACAGGGTGGCCTGGGTGCATTTTCGCATTGCGAGCCCATGCTGAACCCCGGGTTGCCACATTGTCCCTGCTATTTTTAGCTATGCAAGCACAAGTAAAGCTAGCGGGGGTATGTCTACTCACACCACAGACTGCAGTTTAGACACATCCTCGGAGGGCTGGAAGAGCAGAAGACCTGTCTAGTGGAGAATAGAAGAGGCTTGTAGGAGGACAAAGCTAACATATACTTACTCCTACCTTGAGTGCAGGGGACAGGGCCGGCTCTAGGATTTTTGTCGCCCAAAGCAAAAACAATTTTGGCCGCCCCTCCCCCCCGGTTCTTTAATTACTCCACCCCCGGCCCCGCCTCAACTCCGCCCCTTCCCCAAATCCCCAGCCCTGCCTCCTCCCCCCAGGCTCTCAAGTCTGGGAGGGAGGGGGAGCAGCAGCGCGCGAAACTGCTGTTTCGCGTGCCGCAGCCGCTCGGGATCTCCCCCTCCCTCCCAGGTTTGAGAGCCTGGGAAGGAGGGCGAGTAGCGGCGTGCGAATCAGCTGTTTCGCGCGCCGTGGCAGCAGCAGCAGAGGTGAGCTAGGGAGGCTGGAGCACATTTTTAGGGGCGGCATTCTGGCGCCGGCCATGCCGCCCCTAAAAATGTGCCGCCCCAAGCACCAGCTTGTTTTGCTGTTGCCCAGAGCCGGCCCTGGCAGGGGACTAGACTAGATCACCTCTAAAGGTCCCTTCTATGAACATCCAGAGTGGAGCTGGGTGACTAACAGGTTCCTCAGTTCGCTGGCAATTCTGGAAAAAAAAAACAGGGAAAAAATTGTTTCAGGTTTAACCAAAATTTCTTTTGGTGAATCAAAAAGTACAACCCACACACACATCAAAAAACCCCACATTTTGGGGTCAATTGAAACGTTTAATTTAGATGTTCAGCATTTTTTAACATTTCTGATTTTTTTACATGAAATTGAAGAAAACCATGAATCACACAGAATTTTTTGAACCAAACAATTTGAAGCATTTTGTTTCAAAAATGTCAAAATGAAATGTTTTGGATTTTATCAGGATTTTTTTTTGTTGTTGTTAAGATTTTTTTTTTTGACCGAGACAATTTGATGAAATGGACACAAACTCGCAGAATGTTTCAGTGAAACCGAATCAGCATTTTTCACTGAAAAAAGTTGTGTGTGAAAAATGTCGCCCAGCAATAATCCAGAACGCCAGTCTGATGTGATTTAGGAATTCTTCCCCCACCATGCACAGTTCCTAACATCATGTCCCCCAGGAGGGGGCCAGCAGAAGCAATGCAGGAGTGGTGTGCTTTGCTACAGGACAAACAGACTGGGTATTTCACAGTGTGGTAACTTTTTAGAATAAAATTAATATTGCCACATAATTCTCTGTGCACTGCAGACATTAGTACAGTTGTGCCTCAGAAACTGGAGAGCCTGGCTGCATAATTTAGGTCTGAAGTGGCACATCTGGTAGTAAACAGGATTTAGGTTTAGTGATCTGGATCCTCAAATGGTGTCAACTGGTGTAGCTTCATTGGCCTCAGTAAATCTATGCCTGTTTATACCAGCTGAGGATCTGGCCTGGTATCTAGTATCTTAGGGTTTTGTTCTATCAGTGTATATCTGAACATTTTTCAGGTTAAATGATTGCCATGGCAAGGTCCTTCGTGGACTTCATGAACTTAATACTGATAGTGGCGTGTTATTCTTTACTAAGCCATCGAGCATCCATTTTTCCTCCCATTTGTTTTAACAAAACAGCTGCAACCCTCCTCCCCTTTAACAAATTTCAAGGAGAAAAATATATTGTTGTGCTAAACCCAGGCACGCCAAATTTCTGCCTGAACCTGCTTCAAAATGACAGAGTGAAACAATGCAGCCAAAAGTGACTCTTAACTAGAGCGCTGTGAAAGTGACACTACAATTTATCATGTATCTACAGAGGAGATCAAGAGAAGACTAATCTGTATGCTTGGTGTTTTGTCTTCTTCTATTGCCTCCCTCACCCCCTCGAAATCAAACAACAAAACATGTTGTTTACTTACAATTAATTGGCATCTTTTAGCCATCTGTCATCCTCGCATCCCTCTAATGCTCGCCAAGAGTCTAACTGGGTCCTGGAGGGAGCTGTAACCTTTTGTGGTTCAAACTGATACGGCTGTATCTTACTCAAAGAAAGCAATATCTAAATCCTCCAATGCAGCCTTGAAGTCACATTCATAAGGAACATAAGCCAGAACTGATTTGTCATGTCTCCTCACCGAGCAATAAGGGACGGATTATCTCACTAACATGCTAATTCTCACAGAACGCGCCGAGCAAAACAGGATGTTAAGATCCAGGATGAGTGTTTGAAAGAGGAAGCATGGATAGCTCCTGGGATTGGTTATTGGATGTTTTGCCTTTCATCTCTAGCTCAACCAGCTCAAATTCAGGAGTGAACAAATTTATCAGCTGCCCCTTATTTTAGAACCAAATATGTCTTTGAGCACACACAAGAATGTTCCTTCCACGATAGTATACACGGCACATGCTGACAATTCTCTTGTGTACCCTCTGTTTGCATCATTGTCCTGCCTCTGGGTCCCAGAGGGTTGACAGGTACGCTGCTAATCAAATATTACAAGTTCAGTGGCTAGAAGAAGCGAGCTGATGGTTTCAGTTCGATTCCGCATCACAAAAACCACCGCCACAGTCGGTATCCATGTTGATAGTCTCAGCAAAGAAACTAAGGATACAGTGAACTTGGAGCAGCAATCACCCGCTCATCACCAGAGATAATCCTTCCACATCAGGGTTGAGCTTGTGGCTGGGGCAATGTGTTGCTGCTAACTGACCATTCTAAAACCTGCATGGTAAGGGAGACGGGGCTTGAGCCATGCAGATTCAGAGTGGATTCCTTGTGTCCTGGACCACACAGAATCAGAGGAATGTAGGACTGGAAGGGACTTTGATAGGCCATCTAGTCCAGTCCCCTGCACACAAGGCAGGACTAAGTATTTCTAGACCATCCCTTACTTGAAATTAGACGAAGGTTTCTAATCAGCTGAGGAGTGAAGTTCTGGAATAGCCTTCCAAGGGGAGCAGTGGAGGCAAAAGACATATCTGGCTTCAAGACTAAGCTTGATAAGTTTATGGAAGGGATGGTATGATGGGATAGCCTAATTTTGGCAATTAATTGATCTTTGACTATTAGCGGTAAATATGCCCAATGGCCTGTGATGGTAGCAACATTCAGAAGAAAATCGTCTCCCACACTCCTGAACAATGGGCAGGACTGATATCACCCTGCTGATTTAGTCTGTTCTGTTACTGTTTTTCCCAGGTTGTGGTTCAGACATAAAGTTACTTGCTGCAAGTTATCTAAAAATTTGAACCAAGGAGAAGGTCTGGTTGGGGGGTTCTGCAGGTCTTATCCTTAGCTGCTTGGGCTGGCGTTGGTGCTTGCAGGAGGGAAGCCACACACCACTGGAGAAGGAAATGCATGACAAGAATATTTTTGTTACAGTAGCTTTGTTTCAAGTTTCTATAGCTACCAGAGGCTGGTGGGTGTCAGGAAATGCTGCTGAGACACAACACACCATTTTTAGGTGGAAATGGAGGAAATGCAACCCGTCAGAGAGGTTATTTATCTACTTATGTCTAGCATCAAGTATTTCTCTCCCTTCTCCTCTAGTGAGTTGCCCATTTCCTGGCTGGATATGCACGTGTTATGGTTGTGCTATTGTAACACATACCAACACTGTGCATTCAGATCACAAGGCTGGATCCAGCCTGGCTTTCACTCGGTTTTGTATTTTAATGGCTAATAATCCCAATATCCACCACACAGGCTGGCTTCAGATACCAGCAATGTCACTGAGTGCTTGGAGCCCTGCACTTTTGGGGCCTCGCAATCCAGTGCTGTCTTGGGAACTCACCCTCAGCCTCCTGGCAGCAGAAATGGCAAAGGAGGCAACTCACTGTCCAATGGTTCTTTCTCTTGTCATGGTCTCTTCAGCGGTTTGGGGAGCTGGTCTTGGTTGTGGCCCCACAAATCAGATGTGGAATATGGGGGTGTTTCTCCCTGCAGTCTGGAAGAAGAATAGCATCAAGACTAGGCAAGTAAATAACTAAATATTTGTGCTCAGCTTCCCTGCTCATTTTTGAGAGCCAACTTGCGTTGTGCCTTTTGCTTGCAGCTCATCGGTGATTCGTTCAATGGGAAAACTCTGGGGGTGGGGGTGTTAAAAGCACTCCATGCTGGCCTGACATGGCTCCCTTAGCAGTTAATGGTGACTCTGCCCTTGGCTTCCCTGGGAGCAGAGTTATGCCAATGCAGAGAGCTCTTGAAAAGCCCACCCAGAGGCTGACTTTAAGTACAGTACCCAGTCCTGCTCCTGTAGGTTTGTAGTGATGGTTCTTGATGATCTAAGATACAAGAAGAGAGTGCATCCCTTTCTTACGTGTCCGCTGACTAGCTGATGTTTTGATGGACTAATAGCTCACACCCTCTGAACCTTCTGAACACAGCAAGTATTTAAATATTCTGACATAGGCCTGGTTAAATTAAATTTATTCACCCTAATGCTGGCCAATCCAGCTCTCATCTCCACGATGTTCTCCAAGCCACCCATCCCCTACACACAGCACTGTGGGTAAAACAAGGTCCAGCTATTTATGGGAGGGGAGATGGAAGGTGGAAGCGTGTCTAGTTAACTGTTTTGCTGCATTTAGACTCTTGCATACTTTTAAAAAGATTGTATCATCTCAGGGGCTAGGAGGTTCCAAGGGCAAAACAATGTAAAAACCTGGTCCAGAGCTAAGCAAAAGTTCTTGAGCATCTCACCAGCTCTCTAAGAGTTGATCCATAGCAAGATAGTGCTGCTTCAGGCTAATGTTAAACTGCTGCTGTAGAGATCCTGTGCGGGTAGCCCCTAGCGTCATTCACATCTGAGATCCCTGAAGAGAGAAGAACTCAGGCAGAAAGAGGAATTCAGGCAGTGAGATCACTCCACCACCACATTTTCACACCTGCTCAGCTGATGATCTCCTGTGGAATGTGGTAAATGCCCTCAGTTACGTTGCAGGAGTGGATCATTTTGTAAGAAGTTCTTTATTATGAATCTGGATTAGGGTAGCGCTCGGAAGCCCCCCATTGGCATTATGCCAGGTGCTGTACATGTACACACTGAGAAACAGTGCCTATCCCAAAGAGCTCACCATCTGAGTACAGCAGTCATCTAAAGGGTGAGGGGAAAGAGAACACACCAGCAGAAGATGAGGAACTGAGGCTTGGCCAAGGTCCCATTGGGAGCCCATTTCTGAGCTGAGAATTGAACCTAGATCTACTGATCCCAACACACTGCTTGCGCCGTAAGACCATCCTTGCTCCAATTTCTGCCCCTGTATTCAGAACATCAGCATACTTTCTGTTATTTTTATAATGCTATAACAATGCTATAATCCACCGGCCCCTTTAAAGCCCATCTGCCACTCTTCTAAATTTTTTAAAGACAATCATATAAATGGTTGTATATCAAGATCTAAAACAATTAAGAAGGAATACGAGGTGCTCAGATACCAGGAGTGGTGATAAGCCGGGTTTATATGCCTAGATGTAATAGAATAGACATTCTTAACACACAGGAGAGTGGCTACACTCTAGGATGTACCACATTAATGCAAGGCAATTCCTTTCCTATCACTGGTGTCCTGCTGGGTCACCACAGTTCCACAGTCATGTACAGCATTGCTACATTAGCTTGTGAGGCCAATACCAACTCGGCCATGTCACCACAATATCTGTACTGGACTGGGTCTCTTATTGGCTGTGAAGCACTGAAGTGCGAGCCTCAGAGAGTCGGTTCACACAAACATTCTGAAGTTCCAATGTTTTCCCAAAGCATAGCTGAACTTTCCTTGAACCTCTTTGAAAATTAAGCTGGAAATGTGAGAGACGCAGATGCTCTCATGAGATTCCTGGCGCCTCACGAATCCAGCGAGGTCTATTGCAAGGAGAGAGAGCTTTTCTTCTGGTGCTTTGGTTCCTTCAGCTTTAACTACTGCCCCAAACCAAGAAGGCCTTTGAGTTGTGTCCAACTTTCAGAGGATGCTTTGGACTCGTTCTAGGTGGACTCTCACAGGCTGAGCACAGGAGCCAAGACGTCTTGAGTCCTAATCACAGCTCCAGTACTGATTCCCTAATCGCCCCTTGCCAAGTCGCAGCCTTCAACTACCTGAAGGGGGGTTCCAAAGAGGATGGAGCTCGGCTGTTCTCAGTGGTGGCAGATGACAGAACAAGGAGCAATGGTCTCAAGTTGCAGTGGGGGAGGTCCAGGTTGGATATCAGGAAAAACTATTTCACTAGGAGGGTGGTGAAACACTGGAATGCGTTACCTAGGGAGGTGGTGGAGTCTCCTTCCTTGGAGGTTTTTAAGGCCCGGCTTGACAAAGCCCTGGCTGGGATGATTTAGCTGGGAATTGGTCCTGCTTTGAGCAGGGGGTTGGACTAGATGACCTCTTGAGGTCCCTTCCAACTCTGATATTCTATGATTCTATGATTCTATGATTCTAAGTCACTTAGGACCTGATCCAAATCCACAGAAGCCAATGGAAAGGATTCCATTGACCTTGATGGACTTCGGATCCGTCCCCTAATCTCGGTATCTCCGTTTTGCTGTACAAAGGGTATAATGATCACTGGGATGTTGCAAGGATTAATGTTTGTAAAATACTTTGAAGAAGACAAATGCAAATGATATTAACATGAATATTGTGGTAGCACCTAGAGGTCTCAGCCAGATCCAGCCCCCATTGTGCTAGGTGCTGTCCACACATCCAGTAAACAACAGCCATATTTTTATTGATCAGAAATCGTTCACCTTGCCCTTCTTCACTAAAAAGTCTCTTTCTCCTACACCAGGGATCAGAGTCAGGTACCGTAAACTTGGATGCAAAATTTTGCAGGTAATCCCAGTCTACTGAACTGCCCCCAAACAGGAGGGATTTTCTTTGTTCGAATGGGCGTTTTACTATCTTGAGACTAGAAGGCATTTTCTGAAATTAAAATCTGCGCTTTCCTCTATTCCCAGCAATAGCCACAACCACCCTCCGGTCAGTGTTTAGTTGTTAGGCACTTAATAGACCGCACTGTTTCTGCTGTTCTTTCTAACAAGCAGTGTTCTACCTTTGTTGTCCCCTGAAATGCCAAGAGATTAACGTCCTTTCTCCTGGGTCTGCGAAATCTCCCTTTGCCGCTGTCACTAATTACACAGTTAACCACTGATGCTGCACAAGACCTAATGAGTTGCTATAGAGTGGGCTTTTTATCTCAGAACAGATACAGGATGCAACAGGACCAACAGAAAACTCAGCCCAGCATGATTATTATTTGCAGCAGTCTGCTCACACCGCGCTTAAAATACCAGCGTGCCTGTTTATAGATTGCCTGTCCCTATGCTCTTGCATCTGTTGCTCAGAATAGAGAGAGTGGAGATGGATGGAAATGAAGGGACATCCCATCCGCATCTACCTCCCAGGGGCATTGCAAGGCTTACTGGGTTAATATTGTTAAACCCCTTGAGATCCTTAGATGGGAGGTGCTACACAAAGGAGTGATGATCTGACACTGCCCTCCCAAGAATCTCGGTTTGTATATTTCTATTTCCTACAGATTTCTGCTGGCTGTGTATCCCCAGGACATGTCCCTCATGACACTTGCAGTGCATCTTACATTATTGTTTGCATTACCGTAGCACCTAGGGGCCCTTGTCATAGACCAGGACCACATTGTGCTAGGGGCTGTACAAACATGTTATCAGACCTTTTCTGATGGGGAAACTGAGACTCAGAGAGGGAAAATGACTTGGCCCAGGACCAGAGGTGGATTAAGGTTTTGTGGGGCCCTGGGCCAGAGCAAGCGGGGCCCCCCGTCCCGCCCCTTCCACCTGTGGCCCAGCCCACAGCCCCACCCCATTCTGCCCCTTCCCCCTGCCACCCTGCCCCGTTCCATACACGGTCAGCCCCATTCTGCCCCCCACTGTGGCCCCAAGACCAGAGAAGCTCTGTCCTCCTCCCCCGCCCCATGGCCCCAAGCCGCAGCAGGGAGCGAGAGCTTCCCCAGCCCTGAGGCCGCAGCAGGGAGCTAGAGCTCCTCACTCCCGGGGCCATAGGCATAGTTTGACTGCTGTATTTGGGGGGAGGGCAAAGCACGCCCATGCAGATGCGTGCACCCCCACGTGCATGCTGAAGCCAGTTCCCTGGGTTCACTGGCTCTCTCTCCCTGCCTACAGTGGTACCTGGGCTGCCAGGGCTGGGGGAGGCAGGGGGCAGGATGGCATAACAGGGGAGCCCCAGCGGCTGCTGGCAGCCGCTTCGGCACCAGCTGTGGCAGCGATGTCCCTGCTCTGGTGCTACCGCGGTTGCCTCCCTGCTGGGGCTGCTGCTGCCCAGGGGATGCCACATGCTGGGCTCCTGCTTCCCTCCACCCATTCCCGTATCCCCTTCTCTTCCCTATCTCCTCCCACTACCCCTCCCCTTCGCTTCTCCTCACCCCACCTCGCTTGCTCTGCCCTCCAGCACTCACAGTTGTCGAGGAAACAGGCAGGCAACTCCCCATGAGAGTGTGCTGGGAGAGTAGCATGGAAATGACAAGCCCTCTTCTTCCCCTGCTCCCCTCCCCCCGGGCAAGCAGAGCTGGGGAGAGGGGTCAGAGTGAGGGGGTGCCCATTTTTACAGGGCCCCCAGGCACCAGACTGTTGGCCCAGTGGATAATCCACCACTGCCCAGGACACACAGCAGGTCAGCGGCAGAGACAGGAACAGAAGCCAGCTCTCCTGACTCCCAGTCCAGTGCATTATCCATGAGGCCTCACGTAGAAATAACCTCGTTATGAAACACACCTGCAGAGAACGTTTATTTTGGGCCTTCATAGAGGTGGCCCTTCTTGAAGTTTACTGTCTCCCTTATGTAAATGTCAAGCCTGGAGAAAGAAAATGCTGCATCTTTTAGGTGTCCTTAGTGACTAACCGTCGTGTTGCTCATTACTCTGCTGTCCAGAAGCATTACGCCCTCAGACAACACAGAGAGAGCTGCCGGTTCGGGTGATTCCTTCAAGAGCGAGCCCTTGCAAAGGAACTGTGAGGAAAACAGAAAACGCCTGTTTTCTGAGCAAGTCCAGCATAAATTAACCGCAGGCGCTAATTTGAAGCAAATTAGCAAATTGTTAGTTGTATTCTGCATCATGTGTTCCCAAGGCTTGCCTGGTGAGAAATCTGAAGCTGAATCTCCCCTGTACAAACCCCGCCACACCTGTGTAGAGCAGAACACAGACTCCTGGGATCGAGTGCTTCTCGGGCCAGCTGACAGAATAGTGCTCATCATTCCTCCCTGCAGCACTCCAGCCATCAGGTTATTTGGAGATCTAGGACCCAATCCAAAGTTCTCAATGGAAAGATTCCCACTGACTTCAGCGGGAGGTGAACTGGGCACCCATTCAGGAATAGTGCGTAGAGCACTGGACAGGGACTCAGGAGACCTGGCCTGCTGGGTGATACCCCTGCTCTGTGACTCAGTTTTCCCATCTGTAAAATGGCAGGGCTACTCCCCTCCTTTGTTAAATGCTTGGAGATCTACTCTTGGTAAACGCTAGCTATAATCGGGAATGGAAGGCATGTAGCCTAATGGTTACATCTGGAGACTGGGGGGGCAGGACTCTTGACTCCCACTTCCTGTTCTGATACTAATTCACTGTGTTACCTTGGGCAAATTTCGTGGTCCTCAGTTTATTCATCGTTCAAACAGGGATAATGATAATACCTACCTTTTCTCACCAGGGCATTATGAAGGTTAATTGATATTGTGTTCCTGTAATGCACAGTGCCCATATAATAGTATTACTCGTATTTCCTATACAATTATCAGACATTTCATATTGGCTCTTCCTCCCAAAGTGCTGTAAAAATTATTTATAGTGCCAGCAGCATCACCAAGATGCAGCAGATTTTGACAACGAAGCAGACAGCGAGCAAACAGCACCAGAGCTCAGGGAGTATTGCAAAGTAAGTTTTATCACAAACATTTGTTTGAATAAATGCCCCAAATTTACTTGACAGTATTTTCAACCACCTTCAAATTTCTTAGAGCGAAGTTTTGTTCACAAGCATGTTGACAAGAAGAGAAAGTGCTGGGAACATGCACAAGAATAGGTATGTGCACAAAGTTGACACCGAAAGTCACCAGAGACCTTTTCCCCATGGGGAAGGTAAGTAGAAGATTGAGGAGAAACAACGCTGAAGTTTGGGGGAGAAAAACAGGGAACACCAAAGGGAACAGTGCAAGATCCAGTCCCTGCTGCTGACACAGGGGCCAAATATCTTGTATAGCCCCCAAGGGGAACTTCAGGGAAAACATTTCCTCCCAGAGACCAAGAATGAAATCCTGGCCCCATTGACGTCAAGGGTCTTAAGTTACAGAAGCCTAGTGTATGAACCAGATTGAGTGTAAAAAAAAAAATCCCTCTTCCCCAGGCCAGGAACTCCAGTAATGGGCTTCTGTTATGCACCCTCCACTCACACTGGCCCCAAACCACCAGATCTCACCCCTCACACTGATTTCAGTGGAGCCAATTTACACCGGTAGAGGATTAGGCCCAATGAGCTTTTTGCCAGGTGGGTGCAATCCACAAATTCAGAGAAATCGTTTTCATCCAGAATTTAGCTCCCTGCAAAATTGATCCACCCACGTACCAAAGCCTGATATGTAACCCCCTGCAGCTTCCACACCACATCTCCATTCTGCTGGTGAAGGCCCTTAGGGAGTAATTTTATCTAATTTGTGACACTCTCCAGCAGCTCCTCCACTTCATAGATTGCAGCGGGGAAGGATCCTCCTTAAACCGCTGCACCTCATGGTGCAATTGACAAGTCTGCCTTGGCATGAAGCTCTCACGCAGGGAGAATGTTGACGCACAGAGCAGATCATACGTCGATACTGCAGCATGGAGCACATCACAGACACATCCAGTGGGCTTCTTGAGTCACACTGAAACGGAGATCAGGAGAGCAGTCACGGGGAGTTCCTAATGCTGACAGGCAAGCAGGGGTTAAACGTTCAGCCAATTCTTCTCTGAGATCAAATCCTTGCCAGAGCAAGCAGCCAAACATCATTTCACACCAGCAGCTATAAAGAGCAGCAGGGAAATTGGTTGCAGTGTTGAAAACATTTCTTAAAGGGCTGGTCCACACTAACCCCCTACTTCGAACTAAGAAACGCAACTTCAGCTACGTTATTCACGTAGCTGAAGTCGAACTATCTTAGTTCGAACTTACTGCGGGTCCACACGCGGCAGGCAGGCTCCCCCGTCGACTCCGCGTACTCCTCTCGCCGAGCAGGAGTACCGGCGTCGACGGCGAGCACTTCCGGGATCGATTTATCGCGTCTAGACAAGACACGATAAATCGATCCCAGAAGATCGATTGCTTACCGCCGGACCCGGAGGTAAGTATAGACGTACCCTTAGGTGTAGAAGAGGAACCTATTCGAAAAGGGAGGTCAGCTGACACTTCTTCATCTGTCTCTCCTCTAATGAGAGCATCCACTGTCAAGTCTTCTGAAAAGCCAATTTCCCTCTTGCTTGGTGATGGCCACTGTCTGTGTCACCCCTTACTTAGTGCTAAGGTGCGTTATTATCCAAGCCAGCCGAATATAGTTCAGCTGCCAGTGTTTTCATACAGCAAAGTGGAATCTAATGGACCCTGTTATTGCAAATGTGATTAGTAGAACCTGCCTTCTCCTCTTAGCCAAGTCCAAGTTTTATTGATTTTTATACCTCTACCTAATTTTTATACATTCAGAGACAACAATAAATCTTTAAAATAATTGGAAAGCAAGGTTGTGTGTGTGTTTTTTTTCCATCCGCATTAATTGGTCATATCGTCTCTCTTCTGAGACAGTTGCACTGAAGGTGTTGTTCCAGAACCATAAGGAAGATACCTGGCAAGGTCGTGACTGTGTTAACAGGAGGTGTGGTCTTGTGACTAAGACGCTGGACTGGGATTCAGGAGGTCTGGGATAATGCTCATCAATATTTTTTGCAATGGAAAATTGGAGTTTTGACTAAATAGACTTTTCTGAAAAAAAAGTGTTTGTTTTCTGTGTAAAATATTGATTTTCTGTTGAAAAGCTGAACATGTGAAAGCCAAAAAAAAATTACTGCTTGTGGCCAATACCAAAAATATTTAAATTTGGAAATGCCACTGCAGTGCCTTATGGGAGTTGTATTTTAGTCACCTCATACTACCATTCCCCTCTGTGGGTCAGGCTCCCCAGCCCCATGAGGCACTGTAGTCATGTAATGGCCATGATGCACCACCTCCCCTACCCAAGAGAAGAGGCAGCACTGCATCATGGGAGATGGAGCCTCTCCTGGTCTCTAGAGGAGAATGGGAGCATGAGGCACTTGAACTACAACTCCCATGAGGCATTGTGGTGGTATTTCATAATCCAAATATTCTGGTTTGGGCTGAAATATTTTGGATTTTGAATTTTTGCCCAAAACAATGTTTTCTGTGAAAAGATTCTACAATTTTTATTATTGTTGTTATTATTATGGTAACAAAATCCATCAGAAAAAAATTCAGTTTTCCACTCTGCTCTAACCCGGGTTTGGCTCCCAGCTCTGCCACAGAGTCACCCTACATCCTGGGGACAGGTATGTATTTCCACCGTGCTTCAGCTCTCCCATCTGTAAAATGAGGTCAGTTCCTCTTCCCATCCTTTGTTGTGTCTATTTAGCTTATAAGCTCTCTGGGGAGGGGACTGTCTCTTACTATGCCTTTGTACAGTGCCTAGCACAATGGGGCTGGGTTGGGGGCTTTTAGGTGCTACTGCAATAATTACAGGATAAAATGGGTGTGTTGAGGGCCTCGTAAAATATTTGGGAAAACAAGCAAGGTCGACACATATTGCTACAGTGTAGCTGACCGGGCCATGGTGGAAGTAAGAGTTTGACCTACCAATTAGAGCTGAATCCAGGGTGGGCAGAATCCAGGAAACGAGCTGAGGTCAGTATTGGAGGGACAGAAACTACGTGCTAAACCAGCAGCCAACCAGGGGCTGTGGCCACACAGTCAATTCCAAGGCAGAGCAGCTGGGCTCATTGGTTGCCTAGCAGTGCAGCTAGTCAAAGAGCAGGCCAGCAGCCGGTCCGGTCCCTGACACGCAGTTCATTAGCACCGGGTGTGCGAGTGGGATGCGCCGTCGTGCTGTTGATCAGAATTCCAGACCCTTCTGGATTCTATTCAGGCTGTTGGGGTCTGTTAGCCCAGTGCAGGTGTGATGGCCGCCATCTTGGATGACACACCGGGGACCAAATCGGGGACCTCCCGTGCGAAAAGGCTGAGCGGCTGCAGCTTGAGCTAAAGCTCGGTCGCTGGAGGCCATACCACCTGCGGATCGGCACAGAAGGGGACCTGTAACATATACTCATCAGTGGGTTATACAGGCAGTCCACTCAATACTGGGCTGAAGGAGCACTGCACATGACCCTCCATCCAAGTCATGACCCAGGAGCGGGGTGGGCTGGTTCCGTGGGACGGAGCTGCCAGTGGTCAACCAGCAAGATGGGCTGGGCCAATGCAAGAGGCTGAGGAAAGAGGAAAAGGGGGGGGGCTGGGTGTCGCCCCCCTACAGAAACACAAACAAGCTGGTGCCAGAAGTTGAGCACATCACTAGGGGGTTAGAATAAGCAAGGATATCAGTGGTGGCTTAACTTCCACATGGTGTTACGTCAGCATGCACCAGATAGGCCCAAAAGTATGGCATGGGGCTAGAACCCTGCAGCCCCCACCCAGGCAAAATTCCCACTGGATACTGCCCATGTGCTCAGGGTTTAGCTGATCACCATATTTGGGGTCGGGAAGGAATTTGCCCTGGGGTCAGATTGGCAGAGATGCTGTGCGGGGGTTCGCCTTCCTCTGCAGCGTGGGGCATGGGTCACTTGCAGGTTTAAACTAGTGTAAACGGTGGATTCTCTGCCACTTGAAGTCTTTAAACTATCATTTGAGGACTTCAGTAATTCCGCTAGAGGTTAGGGGTCTATTCCAGGAGTGGGTGGGTGAGGTTCTGTGGGCTACAATGTGCAGGCAGTCAGATTAGATGATCATGATGGTCCCTTGAGTCTATGTAAGGGAAGGCTGCATCTGTGTAGCACACAAGTTATAGTATTTATTCTGTCACAAATAAAAATTGGGAAAGATTCTACCTGCATCCTGTCCCAAATAGCTCACCCAAAGACCCGCCAGGCTACACCACCACCTGTGGAACAGCCCCTTAAGTTTTGGCTATAAATGTGCAAGTTTTAGTAGGAGCTAACTGGGTCAGCAATTAACCTGAGTCTTCCTTGAGCTGGAGTGTACTAAGCCAGTGGGAATGTGAGCTGGAGAGGTGTAATGCAGGGCTATTGCAATAGCAAACAGAGTACAGTGCTCTAGCCACCACCTCTCCTGCCTCCAACATGCCCCTGCCATGTTCCTATGCCAGGGGCTGCAAGGTGTGGCAGCATAGAGGCTGCTGGGTGCAGGAGGAGGTGGTGGGAAAGGAGTGGCCAGAGCATTGCACTCAGTTTGTTGTTGTAACTAAACCTGTATTGATCTGCTCCATAGGCAGCCATGGAGAGGCTGCCATAAGTTAGAACAGCCTGAGGGCTGCTCTAACTTATCACGTCTCCTTAGATGGGCAGCACAGAGTCTTTAAAGTCCAACGACTTTGAAGTGAAGTTTGTCTCATGAAAATGACCCCGTGGAAATGGCACTGTGGGGCTCCCTGTTTAATTGTGTCTGGTTGTCATAATGGCTAATTCCAGATCAAATGCTCTCAGTTTACCAATAAGCTTTTCTCTTATTGCCCCCCATGGAAACTCAAGTTGGGAGTCAAGCTAGGTTCCTCCCTAATCACAGCATTAAGCCGGCAATAAACATTCTGCCAGCCAACCTATACTCTCATTAACACCTATCCACGCCCACTAACCTTCAGTAGAGTAGCCCAGGGTAATAGAGGCACTCTTTGAAGATGTGATTGCACAAGGGTAACTAAGGCAGCTTGAGTCTGGAACGGCTTCTTATGTGTAAGTGACAAAATCTGATCTGGAATCAGTTAGGCACAATAAATGTGGAACCCCAGAGTGCCTACTACCTGGCATACAGGTGCTGGCTTCTCTGAGTAGCATGTTGGAGTGAAGAGCAGAGACACAGCTCCGCCACCAGTCCTTCAGCCCTCCCGCCTGCCTGCCCAAGCGGTGTTGGGCAGGGGAGATGCAGCAACTCTGCAGAACCGGCTGCCCCTCCTGTGTTGCAGGCAGCTCCCACGCTAGCCAGGCCACCATTTTTGAAGGATTTCCGAAGTGCCGTTTTGACTGGCAGCATCGACTAACGGGACAGGGTGTGTAGGTGAGTTCTAGAATGTCTGGGAAGTGCCTCACACCTCGTAGGCCCTACTATAAATAAATGATAACTATTCCCCAGCTGAGCTCCACTATACCTCAATAAATGGCTCTATTTTCAAAAGAGCTCCGAATGTTGAGTTCTGAGGTCTTGGGAAAATCCTGCCTGCAAGTATCACAATGGGAGCTGCTGAGCCCTTGAAAATCTGGCTCTGAGCGTCTCTGAAAATCTTGCCCATCGCGCCGGGAACTGTCCAAACAAGTAAACCCAAGACAACCCCTGCCCCAGGCAGTTCACTGTCAAAGAAGAGCCATGAGAATGATCAAAGGATTAGGAAACATGCTTTAGAGTCTGGGAGCATGTGCAGGTCCATGGGCAAGTTAATGATCGAAAGGTAAGGGAGGCGTCATTTCACTCGTAAAAATCTACAGAATCATCATTTCAGTGGGTGGCAGGGAGGACTAGCTGTCCCCCGCCCCTGTCTCCCAGCTCCAGGTCCTCTGGCTGGTGGACATGTTGATAATACGTCATCAGAAATGGGTCGAGTTGGGCATCATTGGAAAGCCCTTTATCCCACAAACAATGGTACCAAACCTAGAACAATTATGTAGATATATATCAAGCAAATGTTTAAAATCAATTATTTTAAACGATGCTTTCACACGGGAACGCATTGCTTACATAAAAAAAAAAAAGACACTGGTCTTTGATTATCCTAGGAAAGGTGTGCTCGACATGTAAGTTTGAAAACATTTATTCATCAAAGCCATCATCAGCGTCATCTCTGGCTAAGGCCCCACTGTGAGGCTCGTTGTCACACCGATCCCTGTCCGCGCCCCGCTCTGACATCTCCGTACAAGGGAGGCTGCTGGTCAAACATTTGCAAGGTGATGAGTGTCTGGTCTTTGCATCCAAGCATTTGATTAGCGGAAGGATTGATTCAGGAGCGCATGGTATTTGATACATAACTGGTGTGATCAGTCCATCTTCCAAGACCCATCCATGCCTGAAAGAAAAAGGTCGTTTTAGATGTGCTCGATCATCCCAGAGCCATTCCATTGCTTGATTGTTTGACCTCTTGATAACAGGGATAAATGCACCCCTTGTCTTTGGCATTTTTTCCTCCGCTTGCCTACTTCTTGGAAAACATCCACCAACAGAGCTCTGCGAGTGTCATAATGTTGATCTTCAAATGGTAACCTTGTCATATAAACACCTCCAGGGCATTTAGGACTTCCTCAATGAGCTGTTCCAAGCATCTTCAGAGTAAGGAGAGACTCTTCGGAGGCAGAATCAAATGAATCATAATTTGATCTTTTCACCCAACTTTCAATTAGTGTCACATCCTAAAAGGGTGTGGAAACCTGGCAGGGTTGTAGTGGTCTGAGTAGGGCTAGCAGGTCTGATTGGAAGGATGAATTCATGGGTCATTCACTCTGCCACCACATGTAGTGCCGAGTTAAAGGCTGCCCATGTTTGAATGCCCCTGGTGTGGTACGGTATATCCTGGGTGTCCAGCTCGTTTGAGGGTACATCTTCAACCCCTTCATCTGAAGCTGTACTCAATGATTTTTCACCTCTGAAGTTCATCCCACTTTTGCACAATAACCAAGTGAAGTCAAGAGCAGTGAATGAAGAAAGCTCTGGCATTGTTGATTTAACTTCCATTTCACTGAAAATTGGACTTCATGGCTTAAAAATTTTTGGACCGTGGCAGGAAAGTAAGTGAGTCAGGGAGTCAGGAGGCTCCTTCAAGAAATGGTTCTTTGCTTGCTCAGACAGCACTTGAGGCTGGGACTGGTCCCCATAAATATGCTCTGGCTAGCAGACCATCTGCTCTGTCTTGAAGGAAGGAAGTCTAAATTATCAGCAGCAGGTCTGGGGGAATGCATGACCCTTCTTTCAGTTCCATGCAGCAAAGAACCTCGTTTCCAATTGCAGTCTCCAGGAAGAGTACTTTGTCGGAGTCATTGGAGAAGTCAATGCTGTGCGTAAGGTGCTACAGGTTTTGGAATGAATTGTTAAACCAACAGCCACTTGTAGTGGTAGATTATGCTTATGCCACACAGGTGTCGTGTATGTGTTGGAAACCTGCCTTTTGCTTAAGCACCTCGTACTTGAGGCTTTGTGATAAAATGGCAGCCTTGTGCTCCCACTTGCTCACTGTCGTACATGTTGGGTGCTGAAGTCCCTGTGACCACTGATACACCACTGAAAGAAGAAACGCAGTGATATTTGTTCAGGCTTAGCATCAGAAATGGATCCCCGAAACCCCCATGTACTGCAGACAAAATGTTTTTCCATTAAAATATAGCAGCTGCCGAGTTCTCCACATTACCGTTGAAATCAGCACTTTCTTCCACTTTTGAGAGCGCCATCGCTTTTGCTGCTTTTAAGGATGTGGGCTGTGATTCATTTCTGTGGATAGGTTTGCTAAAAACTACATCCATATCCCACAGTTGGTCTTCAATAAGTGCTTTAAGAGCCTTTCGGCTAAACATTTGTTTCTCTTCAATCCTGTTCAAAGCACATATTTCTCTGTACTTAGCCTCTGCATTGGCTATCACCCCTACTTTCCCATACGTTAGAGCCTCTGCAAGCATAGGCAATGTGTGTGTGGGGAGCAGCTGGGGTGATGACCCCCCCCCAAGCACACACACACAGATTTCTGCCAGGGTTTGCCAACCCCACTTGGTCAAATGGCCCCCTCCCTGCATGGCAGCTGCCCGAGCCAACAAGCTACACACCTCAGGGAAAGGCAGGAGCAGCAGCTGGGAGGTGCAGGGAGGGGAGACTGAGGGTAAGGGGGGACATGACTGGAGCTGTTCCAGGGGTGGCCAAACCTTTAAATTGTCCCCTCCCCCCCACGGCCTCCCACTATCAGCAGGTACAGGTCATCTCTGTCTGCAAGGCAGTTTATGAATTCCAGCTGAATTTCAGTTTGCAGTAGTAAAATCAGTCTTTGTTTCTGTGGCTTTTACCTTTTAATTCCACATGTTACATTCATCCTTGGGGTAGCGCTCACTGTGATATGCCATATCATAGGGGTGGGTGTCTTTTGGGTCCATGCACCCACTTAGCAAGACCGTGGCGTGGAAAGTAAAGTTAAGAGTGACCGTTTCCTAGAGTTTCTCACCTCGCTTGGTGTGGCGGGGTGGAGCCTCACCGGCACGGCACCTTCTGCTGGTCATCCAGCGAATTAGCTCTCCAGCCTCTGGAGCGCCCTCTGCAGGCCGGTGTCCCGCTTGCCGCTGGCCCCCGTGTCCCTCCCAGACCCCGGTGCCCCATTACCCAGGGGTTCTTCCCACTGCAGCAGCCCCCAATCTGGGTCTCCCCACTATGGGGAACCCCCAGCCCCTTATCCCCACCTCACCTCAGTGGCTACTGCCAGTCACCATCTAGCCCCTGCTCACTGGGGCAGACTGCAGTCTGTAAAGGGCACTCATCATTGGCAAGAGGGGTTTGGACCCGCTGCCTTTGCCTACCCTGGGGCTGCCCCTCTGCAACCCCAGTACCCTTCCTGGCCTTTCATCAAAGGCCTGCAGCCTGGGGGTTTTCCAGGCCGGAGCTCCCCAGCTCCTCTGGCCTTCCCCCAGCCCTGCTCCACTCTAGGTACCCTGCTCAGCTCCCAGCAGCCAGGTCCCTCCCTCTCAAAAGGCTAGAGAGAGAGTGTCTCTGCCTTAGCGCCAGTCTAGCAGCCCCTTTATAGGGCCAGCTGCGGCCTGATTGGGGAAGCAGCGCAGCTGGGCCATGCCCCAATCGGCCCAGGTTTACTTGTTCCCCCACCACAGCCCTCTCACAGGGCTGTTTTAAGCCCTTCTGGGCAGGAGCGGGGTGACCACCCCACTACACTTGGGTTGAAACTATGCTTAATGAGTGCCTTTGGGCTTCAGGCAGAAGAAGCAGGTGTTCTTCTCAAAATGCATGCCATTGCACCTAGGATAAGGCGAGTCTCACCAAAGCTGGCACTTGTCCCTCCATCTTCAACTTTTTTCTGGTGCTTGATGTGCTTCCTCTCCAACTTTGCCAAATTCAGTTTACAGGTGTGCACTTAGAGCATGTAAGGTGCCATCGAATGTTCTGTTGAACCAGGTCCTCTGGAGTGGTAATCTCCAAAGATTCACTACTATTCAGTACTCTTTGTCTCCACATTGGTGCCTAAAAGTGATAGAGACCAAAGTAAAAACAAGGCTTCGGTAATAAATTACTTTGGGATTATGATTAATTATGTTAAGTAATGTATGTTGTGCAACTATGTGCATATGGATGAATTCCAGTAATTTCTGTCTGGATGCTGATGCATTAACCAATGCCTTATTACAACTCTTGAGGCATAATAAACAAAGCTGATAATCACTACCACTGAACTGTTTCTTTTTGGCCAATGATGGCTGTCACGCTGTCTGGAGTGGCTCACAACCATGAGTGCCACCCTTAAGGCAGACTGTCAAGAAGCAGGGCAGAAACCCCAAACTGGCGGAATGTTCTATAATTAGATTTCACCAACCGAGTAAGAAGTGCAAACTCCTAAAGCATTATATCAGTCTGAACTGGGAATCACAGACAGTCCCCTGGGGCATTCCCCTCTATCTTGCCACCCAGGCAAGCTGGACTATGTGGATAGATGGTCATTTTACACCAAAAATCACACCAGTATTCAGGTTACTCCCAGTCACAAAGGACCAGTCACTTACCTCGGGTCAATTGTACCTCAGATCTCAAACCAAAGACAAAGCCTGTAGCCAATCCTGTAATAAACTAGCTAAAGCTTTATTAACTAAGAAAAGAAATGAGAGAGTTATTTACAAGGTTAAAACAGGAAACATACACACAGAGATGAGTGACAGTCTTTGATTTAAAATGATAATAAAAGCTTCTGTAATAAGCAGCTCTATATGACTTTTAGGGCTGTCCTATGCCAAGCAGCATGGGGATCTCTTGCTTATGCTTAGGAATCTTTGCCCCTCAGAGTCCAGACAGCATAAAGAGCCCCTAATTTCTTCTGGTCAGGGATTTTTATCCCCCTCTCCCTTGAGTCCAAGCTGATGGGACGAGTACTTCTGCATGTCACCTCCTCATGGGTGGGTGTGAGGAGCAACAGACAGAGTCTTTGTTCACAATGGCCCATTTGGATGCAATAGTCCTTCCTGACTGGCAGGCGATCACATCTTCTGTAGGAATCCAGCATTTTGCATTAGGTGAAGTTTTTTTTTCCTGTTTGGTGTGTTACAGAGTTTTGAACAAACATTTTACAGTTATAGAGCAAACACTTAAGTAGAACTCTTTGATAGGATAACGAGTCTTGTGGATAAGGGAGAAGTGGTGGATGTGGTATACCTAGACTTTAGTAAAGCATCTGATACAGTCTCGCATGATATTCTTATCGATAAACTAGGCAAATACAACTTAGATGGGGCTACTATAAGGTGGGTGCATAACTGGCTGGATAACCGTACTCAGAGAGTTGTTATTAATGGTTCCCAATCCTGCTGGAAAGGTATAACGAGTGGAGTTCCACAGGGGTCTGTTTTAGGACTGGCTCTGTTCAATATCTTCATCAACGACGTAGATATTGGCATAGAAAGTACGCTTATTAAGTTTGCAGATGAAACCAAACTGGGAGGGATTGCAACTGCTTTGGAGGATAAGGTCAAAATTCAAAATGATCTGGACAAATTGGAGAAATGGTCTGAGGTAAACAGGATGAATTTTAATAAAGACAAATGCAAAGTGCTCCACTTAGGAAGGAACAATCAGTTTCACACATACAGAATGGGAAGAGACTGTCTAGGAAGGAGTATGGCAGAAAGGGATTTAGGGGTTATAGTGGACAACAAGCTAAATATGAGTCAACAGTATGATGCTGTTGCAAAAAAAGCAAACGTGATTCTGGGATGTATTAACAGGTGTGTTGTGAGCAAGACACGAGAAGTCATTCTTCTGCTCTACTCTGCGCTGGTTAGGCCTCAGCTGGAGTATTGTGTCCAGTTCTGGGCACTGCATTTCAAGAAAGATGTGGAGAAATTGGAGAGGGTCCAGAGAAGAGCAACAAGAATGATTAAAGGTCTAGAGAACATGACCTAGGAAGGAAGGCTGAAAGAATTGGGTTTGTTTAGTTTGGAAAAGAGAAGACTGAGAGGGGACATGATAGCAGTTTTCAGGTATCTAAAAGGGTGTCATAAGGAGGAGGGAGAAAACTTGTTCATCTTAGCCTCTAAGGATAAAACAAGAAGCAATTGGCTTAAACTGCAGCAAGGGAGGTTTAGGTTGGACATTAGGAAAAAGTTCCTAACTGTCAGGGTGGTTAAACATTGGAATAAACTGCCTAGGGAGGTTGTGGAATCTCCATCTCTGGAAATATTTAAGAGTAGGTTAGATAAATGTCTATCAGGGATGGTCTAGACAGTATTTGGTCCTGCCATGAGGGCAGGGGACTGGTCTCGATGACCTCTCGAGGTCCCTTCCTGTCCTAGAGTCTATGAATCTATAACCTTATAGCGTGGAATAAACACTAAACACACTCCTATAATGCTAACCTCTATTTTAACTATACTAACCCACAGGTGAGCCAGACCAGTTTCCAGCTATGCTTTTGTCAGTGTTCAGTGAGGCCTGGGGCCTTTGTATGAGCAGGTGCTTTGTCTACCAGCATCTCAATGGCAAATCAACTTGAAGAGCTCCTGCCGTTTATAGAAATCTGTACCATTAAAAAAATTAAGCTGGTTTCATGTTCTGAGCATTAACTGATAACAGAGTCCTGGCAGTGTCACCATTTAACTCTGTGAGGGCTGCATGTTCGACAGCTCTGTGTTAACATACAATTAAAAAAACATTGATGTTTAAACATTTTCTCCAATATAGATGTACATACACCTCTACCCCGATATAACGCTGTCCTTGGGAGCCAAAAAATCTTACTGAGTTATAGGGTGAAAATGCATTATATCAAACTTGCTTTGATCCACAGGAGTTCACAGGCTCTCCCCCCTCCCCCCCGGATTACCGCGTTATATCCGAATTCATGTTATATCGGGTCGCGTTATATAGGGGTAGAGGTGTAGTTGTTCTAGGCTTGTCGTGTTTAGTACCATGGTGTTTGTGGAAGAAAGGCTTTTGAAGGATACCCAATTCAACCCATTTACGACGACATTGTATTAACAAAATTCCCAGCACCTGGAGCTGGGAGGGGTGGGCAGCGCATCCCCCCGCCACAGCACAGACGGCGAAACCATCAACATTATGATTCTGTTGATTTTTATGACTCAAATGACACCTCTCTTACCTTTCTATTATTAACTTGCCCAGAGAACCACACATGCTCCCAGACTATGAAGTGGCGAGCCTTTCATTCAGTATTGATGCAGTGGTTAAAGGGGAACCAGTGGAGGGGGATGAGGTGGTCAGAATGACAGCAGGCAGCAGGAATGCACTTGATGTTGGAGCCTTTGGGCCAGAGAGGAGGATGTTACAGTAGCCAAGGCATGAGATGATCAGGGCTTGGACACAAGCTGGAAGGGCTAAGATCCTTGGGTGTTACGATTCTGCTGTTGCTGCCTCGTAACCTGGGTACTAACAGCTGGAGTCATAATTTAGGGTTCTAGTCTCCCCTCGGCACATGCACGCAGCTTCCGTTAGGGGAGCCTTTACAGACTCTTATCAAGGACAGAACAGATCCCCTTAGTCCCAATACACAGCACACTCCTGAGCAACTCTGCTGTTTTACTAACTGGCACTGAAATCACTTCTGTGAATGCTCCATTCACAGCACAGAGCAGCAAAAAGCAATTCAGTCCCAAACAGCGGCGTGTACCCAGCCAGCCCGGCTCAGCTGCTCCTTTTACGCATTAGCGCATCTCTGGAGGGATGTGTGGATGAGTCTGCGGGCCTGATTCTCCATTGCCCTGCATCTTGCACACAGTCATTTACACCAGTACAAAGAGATTTGGTAGCCTTTTACACCCAGTTTGCACCAGGGTAATTGATGACACAGAATCACTCCCCAGGACACTGGAAGTTCCTTTCTTTCCCAACCTTGGGGGGTGTTAGGAGCCTGAGAACATTTCTATCCATCTAAGCTACTTATGTGGCCCCTATTAAGAGATCAGGCCTCGGAGCCCAGAGCTCCATATCCTAGGCTACGGCCCTAAACATTGGAGCATCCTTCCTTTCCCGCTCATTCCCTTTCCTTTAGCAAAGTTTGGCTCCAAACTGTCTTCAAGTTAGAAGGTGCTGGGAGCCAGCGTTCTCATTCAGATACAGCACATAATGGCTCTGGGACACAACGCCCTGGTACCAAGCTAATCTTTTCCCAGTCTGGATTTAGTTCCAGAATTCTAGCTTGGACCCATACAAAGTAAATTCATACTTGGATGTGGAACCTAACTCCCCCATAGTTTGGGGGGTCCATGATTTAGCCCCCTCTCAGCTTTCATTTAATTGCCCAATATTCATCTTCTTGCTTTTTTTGAAAGTCTTTTGCAAAGCCATGCATTAGTAAGAGCCTAAGTAGTATTATTTTGATGAAAATGCATAAAAGGAAACTCTCAGTTATTCCTTGTAGCGGGATAATGCTGCAACTCATTAGGCACTGCAACCACAAGTCCAAGAACTGACTTTTCCAGGGAATTTCTTCTTGTGAAGCGGCAAGAGACCTTCCCATTCCAGCACATATTGCAAAGAGGAACCCTACGGACTTTCCAAACAGGAGGAAAAATGACTTCTGCTGGCAGAGAGGGGCTGGGGATTTCAGAGGCCACCCCTGCCAGAAAGGAGGCTGATACCCCCAAACGAATAGGCTTGTAGGGTTGCCACTTTGAAAACATTTTCCTCTGAGTCACTGAGTCGTGGCATTGGGTTGCCAGGCTGTGATGCAAAGTCATGATGTCTTGGTGAAAAATACCACCAAACATATTTGACGGTAGACGCCATATTCTGGGTACCTCTATAGTGCGGTTATGTTGATGGTTTCACTAAGTTCCTCCAGGGCCACAGGTTTTCTGGTAATTGTAGTAATACTTCTGCTCCTATCCTTGGAAACCCTTATTTGGCGTATTTCTTTTATGGACCAAGATCAAAGCCCCATTGCACTAGATGCTGTACAAACCCATAGTAAGACAGTTGCAGCCCAAGCTAGACAACCTGGGGCAGTGGGAACAGAGGTACATGGAGGTGAAGTGACTTGCTCAAGGTCACACAGCAGTTCAGTGGCAGAGAAGGAAATGAAACCAGGTCTCCTGGCTTCCAGCCCAGTGCTCTGCACCCTGCTACCTCCCAAGACAGTCTAGAGACCCATAGTATAACTCTGCCGGCTGCTCCCTTGCCAGGTTTCTTGTCTGTCTGCTGGAAGGTTGACTCCTGATACATTTTCAGGACAGAGGATCTTTCAGACTCAGACATACTGGGCTGTCTCCTGGAGAGTTATATTTGTTCTTTCTTTCTTTGTCCTTTTCCTTTCCCGAAAATAAGTTGCCCCAGACTGAAAGTATATGTTTTGCTCTCTGCGTCTGGATAAACATATCACCTCCCCAGCTTTAAATAGATCTAACTGGGACAAAGCCTTTGAGAGCTGTCTGAAATGTCACACTTTGGAAGACTAATGAGTAACTCGGAGACTACGGGGCTCACTTTTTCTGCTTTATCAACCCTGCCAAAGCAAAACGGAATGGCTGCTTGGCGTATCCAGTCCTACAACGTGTTTGAAAAAATCAAACACCTCCTGCATTGCTTTTAAGCTCCCACTGTGCTCATAGCTACAAATGCATCACTTTAATTAGCATACTGTGTGCCCGCGAACAGCCCCTCCTTGGGAACAGTTGCTGGCTGGAGCCAGCTATTTTTTCCTACCACAGAAAACATTCATGTGTGAACATGTTATTTGATGAAGGCCAAACTTTGTGGCAATGGGGAGGGCAGGACCGCACCTTAGCTCTTTTTCTGCACACATGGAGGAGATCAGGAAAGATGAGCCTTATTTCAGCGTAAAAAACAACCCATTGTTTGCCCCTTTTTTTTAGTATCGTTTTGCTTGATTATCAGGTTGTTGCAGCCCAGAATAACTGTGCTTAAGTGTTACCAAGTACAGTAAATCCTTGAATTAGACTGGAGTTAGAGTTGGCTGGATATAATTTAAACTTTTGTAGGGACGTAATGCAAACACTGGAGATTGAGCAGACTTGAAATCCCTGGACGCCTCCAGAATGCCCACAAGATGGACTTCAAGACTAACAGGGCCACCGAGCTCCACATGCAATTCTAAAGAGAGCCTGTAGGTTCTAACAAATTTATTTGGGCATAAGCTTTCGTGATAAATTTGTTAGTCTCTAAGGTGCCATAAGGACTCCTCATTGACTAACACGACCACCACTCTGAAACCTGTAGGTTCTAAGACATTTTAGAACATCCAGAAGAGCAGGACATTACGTCTGGTCCATTGACTGAGCAAAGAGTGAGTGGAGTCTGTTGAGCCATTTCTCCATTCACCGCTACAGATGAGAGTAGAATCGGCACCTTTCTGTCCTACAGGCACCAGCTTTACCAAGCAAATTAGGGCAAAGCTTCTCTTTATTATGCATCCAATCCAGGAGAAATGCCGCCAGCTTCTCCCGGAGACACCTTTTGCAGATTCTACTGGACACAGAGGCCTGTTGGCTTGTGCAAGGGACCTGTGGCAAAAGCACATTTAGCTGATACAGACAACTGTGGCCAGAAGAGACCCTGCTGGGGCTTTGGCACTGGGCTTTTCTCAGCAGGGGGCAGCCCCGGGCTTTTGAATGGGATGGGAACATTCTTGCCTGCCACTTGCCGTTGGCTGGGATGTGAATGAAAGATGCTCTCTGGGGTTATGGCCATTTTGGAGTGCAAGTCATATGGTTGTCATGAGAGTCTACATCCATCTTTGCCATTCCTTCCTCCAGCACAGCATGTCGCTCTCAGCCCCAAGGGCTGTTGATCTCAGCCCCCATTGCAACACTGCGCGGAGTGGGGGAGGACGGCGGGTTAAGTGCACACCCCACCCAAAGGCTGAGTAAGATCTTCATAATACTGCACGTCTCAAAGCCAGGCCTGCTCCGCACTGGCAGCAGCTTGATCAATGTATAACGCTGCAATTTTTGCATGTGCATTCCAGGGTAGCTGTGCTGTAATTATAGCTTCCCTAGTACCAACTCCTTGGGATCTGAACAGAAACAAACGCCTCTGTATTGACCAAGTTCTGATTCATTCACCCACCCATTTAAACAGCCCTGCAACTTAATGTTTCCACATGAGTCCCAGGTAATGTTTGTTTTGGTTGCCTGGTTATGCTTTCGGCCTCACACCCCCGTCACGCTCTGAAAAAGGAGGAAGTTACAAGAACTAATCATGTATCGCTTTAAAGGCTGCAGGAATTAAGGAAAAACATAGACTGGTCATATTTGGTACTTGCAGTCCACGGCATTTTTCAACCAAAGAGATGGACATGCTTACAAAGGCCATTAAAGATATTCTCCTCCCTTTTACAAGTGGGGAAACTGAGGCACGGAACGGTTAAAATGACTTGTGCAAGGTCACATTCAGAGTCTATGGCAGAGCTGTAGATAAAACCTAGGCCACCTAAGTGCTAGCGTCATGTTTTAAAAACTACCCCATGCAAATGGTTCTGAATACAGCTGCTACCCCAAGCTTTTAATCTCAATTTTACATAACTTACATTGTCGAATATCTTTCAGAAACAAGAAGCACATTAACAGGACACCCAAAGAGGGCCATGGTGAAACAAGAAAAGCTGCTTACTGACATTAACTGGTTCCAGAGTTAGTCTCCTGCAGTGATTTCAGACCAGATCCTCAGTTTCTCCTCAACTGAAAAGATTCAATCCCTAACTGCCAGCCTTGCCAACATGACCTCGGGTCTGAAAAAGCCGCATTCATTCTGCTTTCACTAACATCACCGTCATAATGACCTTGTCTGGTCACCCTCTCAGATCCCACAGACCAAGTTAGGTGGGTGACCATGGGCAGCGGGTGAACGCACCCTTGGGGGAGACTAGCCCTCCACTCCTCCCCCTCTGCCTGAGGCCTCTCCTCACCTCTCCCCCACTGGAGACCAGAACACACACATACATACTGTGGCCACCGGCCCCCCCCCCACGCACCTCCAACCCTAGCCCCAGAGCACCGGGTGGGCGGGCAGCGTGGCTGGAGCACCCCCAGCTCCAGCGCACCGGGCAGGCAGCGCAGCTGGAGCGGCCCCAGCCCCAGAGCGGGCAGCGTGGTCCCAGCACTGAGCAGACGGGCAGCATGGCATGGCCCCAGCTGCGGGGTCTTGTGCGCACCACGACCCCGCCTGCCTGCCCCAGCCTCTCGGCCACAGAAGGGAACAGCAGGCAGGAGGGCTTGTGGGGGTGGAGCGTGGGCTGGGCCACGCCAGGCTGTTTGAGGAGGCACTGCCTTCCCCTGCCTATGCTACCCGCCGCCCATGTGGGTGACCTTTAAAATGCTTAGTGGCAGCAAGAAGTGGCATTCACAACTGTGTATACGGCTCTCTACCTCGAGTCCAACCCTTTGCCCTAGGGCTACGGGGCTTGATGCTGTCCCTTGGATCTGATATAAACTGAAAGTCCTGACCTACTTGTGGTCCTCAAGGACCCCTTGACACTGTAAGAACTGAGGTCCTAACTTGGGTGTCCTGGCCAAATTCCTGCGAGGGTGACGTTCTGCCTGCCTCCCTGCCGTTTCATGTGTCCTAAATCGGTGTGCAGCATTGCTGTGTACGGTCAATCAGCTACCACCTACCATCCAGAGCTAGCTGCATTTCAGTAGTGGGTTATCTGAGCATTAGACAGTGTGTCCCTCCCCTGCTTCATGGGAGTATTGTGAAGCAAAGTTGGAAATCCTTTGGATTTCAGACCAAAGCCCTTGGAAATCCCCCATCTAGGTTTTTACAAGATCGCCTATCAGCGTGGCATCAGGGGGCCTTCCAGGCTAGTAGCTGCAATTAGTAAACACACAGGCCATGTCTACACTTCAGGTGCTACTCCAGCACAGCTACGCACTGCAGCTATGCCGCTGCAGCACTGTAGTGTAGACGCTTCCTATAGTGATGAAAGGGGTTTATCCCCAAACAGCAGCAGCTATGTCAATGGCTATATCTACACTGGGGGTTAGGTTGGCACACCCCGGCCACCATAGCTATGTTGACCTAACTTTTACGTGTCGACTAGGCCTTAGTTTTGTAAGTGAAGTAAAGGGATGTGACTCAGAGAAGGTGCCACTTTTACATAGGCACTTCTCTGGCTCCGCAAACACCACATTTAAGTTGCTGTTTGAAAAAACAACGACATGGGGATGAAGGAAGCAGATCTGCCAGCTAGAGTTTCTGCAGAAGTGGATAAGAGCGAGCAACCAAAACAGGAAGGAACTATGCAAGGATGACATTGAGAAAGGCAGCAAACAAACTGGAAGTCACAAAAATTAACCCAGGCGAAATCATGCGGGATAACAGCGCTGCTGTGAAAGATCTGGGATTATGGCTGTAACAAGCACCTCGCCGCTGTAGTGTAATCTTGCCTGGTGTCAGGGAAAGGTGACCTCTTGTAATGGTTTAAGCTTCTAATATTTACTATATCAGCAATATCCACGGGCACAGTCACCTAAAATGGTTGGGCTTTAGGGCTTTATCTCTTTCACAGCATTGTATAATTTAAGCACCGCTGGAGTAGAGAATATTCTCTCTGCAGTTTGATGGTGGGGGGAAAAAAGAGACAGCATGAACCCAATAAGGTCAGCCGCCCCAGTGACTCAGCAGCTGATTAACCCTTTATTTGCATCCAGTGTATAAAGCATCCGGTGTTTGGGGCCCACGTTCAGGATGCAGGGAATAGAAGCTTCCAGAGAGGGGCAGACTGGCGGCTCTAAGAGAGAATTGAGACAGCACTTTAGTAGCTGAGAATGGAACAACAGGAGCTCTGTCAGGCCCAATTTGGCTTCAAGGAATTAAGAGTAGCTCTTTCCCCAAAACTCAGATGGGACTTGCTGGCACTGCCTGGGTGAATCATAGAATACAAAGGTTGGAAGGGACCTTAGGAGGTCAGCTAGTCCAACCCCTTGCTCAAAGCAGGACTACTCCCCAGATTCCTAAATGGCCCCCTCAAGGATTGAACTCACATCCCTGGGCTTAGCAGGCCAACGCTCAAACCACTGAGCTATCCCTCGCCCCCTAAAGCAAGGGGAGGTTCTGACAGCTGCCCGAGACCTGGGGTAATACAAGGTAACATCCTGGACTTTTAATCTGATTCATTTTCCTTCCAACTCCTATCCCATTATCCCGGTTTAAGGTGCAGTACTCCTGGCGGAGCACTAAACTGCCAGGGGCCCAAGGCAAGGGGAGAGAGGCACTGCTTGAATACCCCAGAGGAGATAGAGAGCCAGCTGGTAACAGCAGCATACGGCAGGACCTTGCATTGAAGTCCTGATGGCCAGAAAATCCTCGGAGGGAAAAATGACTCAGAGTTCACTCAAGTGCACATTTAACAGCACTGAGTCAGTGCAGAGGCTCTGGTGGCGTCGGACTGCAAGACCGACTTCATCAGTGAGCCTTTGATGAAGGAGAAGCCAGAGGAGAGTCGATGGGGATGATGCGCACACACAGAGTCAGCTGCGGAGAGGCGGCTGGAAGAATTCTGGAGGAAGAGCGGCTGGAGGGAGTGCCGTGCATGACAGGCTGGGTGGGGGAAGGGGTGGAAGAGCAGGAAGGAGGTAAAATCTGTTTGGAAAGAAACAATTCGGACAGAGACGGACACTAAAATGCAGCCACAGTCACCAGTGGGCCTGTTTTCTACTCACTGCCATGCCTCTCACCTCCTTCCCTGCCCATCATTAACTACTGGATTTACCCAGGAAGCACGGCCTCTTTGGTCAAGCAGGCAATGGGTAGCCGTAGGAAAAAGCAGCTTTTAGGCACAGAGAGGCAGGTTTTCAAATCCCTGACCCCGCAGCTCCCTCCAAAACACCTTGCCAGAGGGCGAGCGGGGTGACCAGTTCCAGAGCCAGCTCGGGTGCAGCATTCGGTCTCAGCTTCCCAGTCCCCATGCTTTTGTAGCCGGGTTGAGCCAGGCACACAGATGTCAAATGCCTTGTCCCAAGTCACGCAGTGAGTGATGGCTCAGAGAGACCAGGATCCAGGAGTGGATGCTACTGACCCAGTCTTTGTTCTGGCCATGAGATCTCTCTCTCTCACACACACACACACACGTACCTCTCCTTTCCCCCTCCCCCCCCCACAAATAACCCTCAGTGGCACTATCCTTAAGGACAAAGCTTTTCCTCCATGGAGTACAAAAGCCTGCCCTAGCCATCTGCTGTAATAATGCACAATCTATGTATTGTTGTTATCTGAATCACAGTAGCATCCGAGAGGCCCCGACCGAGGTCAGGGCCCCCTTGCGCTAGGCGCTGTCCAGGCACATAGCAAGAGAGAGCACCTGCCCTTACAGTAGACACAACAGACAAAGGTAGCATTATTAGCTCCAGTCTACAAGTGGGAAACTGAGGCACAGAAAAATTAAGTGACCTATCCCAGGTCCCACAGGGCACTTGTGGCAAAGCTAGGAATTGAACCCCTCTCCTGGGTCCCAGCCCAGTTCTATAACCATCACACCCCCCGCCCTCTTACTATCACAATCTTTGCTAACACAATACCCAAGTCTTTCTCTTAAGTGGTGCTATTGCATATATGCGGCGTACTTAGTGGAGCCCCGCATTATGGTCTCAGAAGGTAAAAGCGATCTTTGATCGAAAACATCTCTTGCCTGGCTGCAATCTTCAACGCTGTCATTTCTTAATTTAAAGGCAAGGCCACAAAAGCCAAGTAGCACGTCCCAGGTCATTAATGCATTTCCAAAAGATGTCCTCATTTCCCTCCCTTCGTTTTCCTCTCCAGCTGAGGAAAGGCTTGCGTGAGCAAACCAAAACGTAATCATCTGCATTTCTTACATATTTGCCGTAACGAGGGCAACTGGAGATCATTATCTGGGTGAAAAGCATCGTGCTGCGATTCTGAATACGTGCATCTTCCAATTCCTCTTCCCGGGTTTATTATTCCATGGTGATATGTGAGTCTCACTTCCGTATATGCCTATTTTATAGCCAGAAGCTGGAGGGTTTCTCGCTCAGCTTTATGTGAATTGGCTGAAATTTACAAATATAATTATGCCCAAGGGGCAAGTTCCATATAGCAGCTTGATTTCCGCCCCCTTCTTAGGCCATTGTGCTACTATGGTGCAATTATGGGCTAGATTTCCTGGATACCTAGAATGCTGTGAAAATGGTCCCGGAGCCAGGAAGTGATGTGCGTGGACTGAACTGAGGGGAGCTTTTTGGATTACCACCGGGATTACAAGCATCATTTCTGTAACTAGCTAGTAGGTTTTAAAATGATGAACCCTGATTTTAAGGATGCACAAAACCTGAACCTAACAGCAAAGAGGCATTAATGACGATGAAGCAGACTTAGGTTGAGTCAAAGATCTGGGCTGTGACAAGGATGGAGCGGGGGCTCCTTAGTAGTATACATAGTTTGGGTAGGAAAGTGAGCAGCCCCTAGTGTGGGATACAGAGAAGCTGTCTGACTAATCGTCTATTGGCAAGCCTCTCCCAAAACAAAGCTAGAGCATCCCTCTCAAAGCCCTGGCCTATGGCTCTGTAAGCATGGATCTGTGTATGGGAGAGAGCCGCTTTGATGCTCACTGGGGAGAGAATTAACTCCTGGTACTCCAGTGCATTAGGTGTTCAGATGGAAGGGTCAGGCTGCTGTCCTCCCCCACTAACTCAAAATGAAGGGAATGTGTGAGGAGAGCAAAGGGACAAACGGCAGAGCCTGAAACATCCCTATAGGCATTGGATCAGGCCCCCAGGCCAGCTCTACACTAGTGACTTTCACCAGTCCTGAGGGTTGCGGGGGAGGGGTGATTTTTGCATTGGCAAAAGCCCAGGAGTAGGTGCAGTGATGTGTCCTTTCCAGTATAAAGAACAGGAGTCCTTGTGGCACCTTAGAGATTAACAAATTTATTTGAGCATAAGCTTTCGTGGGCTACAGCCCACTTCATCAGATGCATAGAATGGAACATAGAGTTGGGATGGCAACTTCCACCTTTTCATGTTCTCTGTATGTATATATATCTTCTTACTATAAGAGGCTAATTAATTAAGATGAGCTATTATCAGCAGGAGAAAAAAAACTTTTGTAGTGGTAATCAAAATGGCCCATTCCAGACAGTTGACAAGAAGGTGTGAGGATACTTAACATGGGGAAATAGACTCAATGTGTGTAATGACCCAGCCACTCCCAGTCTCTATTCAAGCCCAAGTTAATGGTATCTAGTTTGCAAATTAATAGATACCATTAACTTGGGCTTGAATAGAGACTGGGAGTGGCTGGGTCATTACACACATTGAATCTATTTCCCATGTTAAGTATCCTCACATCTTCTTGTCAATTGTCTGGAATGGGCCATCTTGATTAGCACTACAAAAGTTTTTTTTCTCCTGCTGATAATAGCTCATCTTAATTAATTAGCCTCTTAGAGTTGGGATGGCAACTTCCACCTTTTCATGGTCTCTGTATGTATATATATCTTCTTACTATATGTTCCATTCTATGCATCTGATTAAGTGGGCTGTAGCCCACGAAAGCTTATGCTCAAATAAATTTGTTAATCTCTAAGGTGCCACAAGTACGCCTGTTCTTTTTGCGGATACAGACTAACACGGCTGCTACTCTGAAACCTTTCCAGTATCGTTTATTTTGTTTGGGGAACTGACATAAACTAGTCAGGCAAAAGCCCTCTTTTGCCAGCATAAGCTGAGTCCACACTAGGAGGGTTTGCCAGTCCAGTTATACTAGTCTAGCTATGCCAGGAAATCTCTTCTAGTGTAGACTAGGGTTATGTCTGCACTAGGAGCCCTTTACAGGTGTTGGAATACCCTTTACAGGTGTTGGAGCCGGCAAAGCGCTCCTAGTGTGGAGACACCATCGCAGCCAAAGCTGGGCTTTGTACCCCTATAGTAAAACCACCCCCAGCGGAACGAGCCGTACCAGGGCAAGTGTAGCTGTGCCATTCTAACATCATCTAGACTAGGCTTCTGCCAGCACAGCTGCGTCAGTGATGGATCCCGCCTCTTCACACCCCTGACCGACAGAGCTAGGCCAGCAGAAGTATGTAGTGTAGACCTGGCCTAAGCCTAAGAAAGTATGATCAGAGTTATTATTTTTTTGTTTTGTGATAGTATCTAGAGGCCTCAGCTGCAATCAGGACCCCATTGTGCTAGGCACTGTGCGGACACATAGTGAGAGACAGTCCCCGCTCTGGAGAACTGACAACCTAAATAGGCAAGACGCACAAAGGGTAGGAGGGAGACCAGCGGCACAGAGAGGTGGAGTGACATGCCCAAGGATCACTCAGCAGGTCAGTATCAGAGCTGTGAGTAGACCCCCAGCACCCTATCCAGTACGCCACACTAAGTTCCCAGGAATTCGTACAGCATGAGTGTGCAGTTTCGTTATTCTTCATGAGTGGTAGGTATTCAGTACAAGTGATTCTGTTTAAAAATTTGAGCCCAAAAGGTTGGCTGACAAAGTTACACACGGCTCCTTAGAATGGAAACACTTCTGCAACCTTAATTATATGCATTACTATGCACTCTGCCCATAATGTATAGGTGAATATAGTGTATCACAGGAATATTTTGAATTGTTGATACTGCATAGTCCCTTGCATCTGAGACCTTCAAGATGCTTCCCAAACAACAGTTAATTAAGCCTCACAAGGCCCCTAGTTGAGTATTATTCCTCTCTCACGGGTCAGGAAACTCAAGCAAAATGAGATTAAGCAATTTGCTCAAGATCACACAGGAAGTGCTTTTCAGAGCCAGGAATATGACCATGATCTCTTGAGCCCCAGTCTTGTACGACAACCAACAAGCCATCCTTGTTCCAACACTTCTAGTGCACACAGTAATAACTAGATGTACCTCCCATATACATCACAATGTTTAATTTACTATTGTATAGACAGAACCTAATATGCAGAAGGCTGGATTCCCAGCTGGCCGATGCCAGTGTTAGATCCATTGACTTTCATTGAGATACTCTGATCTACACCAGCTATGGATCTGGCCTAGAGATTATACTATCCATCTTCCTAGGAATGCCCCGTGAATATCTCCTCGGTCATGACCATTTATAGGCAGCAGGAGCTACGCGCAACCACCGGACACACCCTATTTTATTTCAGTGCAAGTGAAACATGCCTTCAACTAACACTTGAAGATAAGTGCTTTTCTAGCAAATAGACCTAACCGATCACCCACAGTTTTACCTGTCCCTCTCTACAAGACAGTTTTGTTGTTAGTCTCCATTTAAAAACTGGGGTGGCTTGGCGCAGTTTAAAGTGTTGAGGAACTTGTAAGACATAATAGGAGACTAAGGGCATGTCTACACTTGAAATGCTATAGCGACACCCCTGTAGTGCTTCAGTATAGACCCTGACTAGTGCAACAGGAGGGTTCTTCCCTCAGTGTAGTTAATCCATTTCCCCAAGGTAGCTAAGTCAATAGAAGAATTCTTCCATCAACCTGGCGTTGTCTACATCAGGGTTTAGGGCAGCTTAATTACATTGCCTGGGGTATGGACTTAGCTGGGTAAGGTGGGTAGCTGGGTCGACTTAACTTTTGCAGACCTGGTCTGCAGTAGATAAGATCTCACTCAGCCAGGAGATGAGGTCCCTCCCAAACACAGCAGAGGGCACCAGCAGGGCAGTGCTGGGGGTCTGTGAGGGCACTTAGCTTCCTAACGCCAGTGCTGCTTGTTGGCGAGGGCAGAACATCTCAGCAGCGCAGAGAGAGAAGAAGAAGGAAAATCAATGTCATTAATTTTGGTTTCCTGAAACAGGGGCCCAACCAGGAATGGCGGTTGCTAATCAGTGACAAAGGACGGAGCTGCAAACTCAAGACAGCTATTCACGCCCATGCACTCTAGTGAAAAATAAAAAGCACCCTGCCCCCATACCCCAGCGTGGTGTCCAGGTCTCCATCGACACAATCTATGAATGGGGAAGGAAACGACTGCAAGCAAATAAAGCCCCCGTTTGATCTGGGGGAGATGGTGAGCAGGAGGAGGGGGACGAAACAGTGCAAAGAATTGATAGCCGGGCTGTCGCAGGCCTCTTTGGATGATTGCTCTAGAATATAACACCCCTACTTCAAACTGACATTTTATTCTAATCCTTAACTATTCATCCAAGCCCACAAGCGTTTAATGGGTGAAGACCAGTTCTCAAATAATGTACCCCTGGACACCCAAACAGCTCAGGAAGAGCATACTTATGGGAGGTGCTCCATGATTACAAGGGAAGTGAGACAGAGAAATTCCCACACATGCTCTCTATTAGCTCCTACACTAAGTAACTTCCCAAGCAAAGAATCTAGTATCCCCTTTTCCTTCTCGCTGATTATTTTGCGTGTGTGGTTTGCATTGTTCTTCTCTAAACAATACCAAATGTGCACCCCCCGTCCACAACTTCCAGATCTTTGTGTGGCTGCTTCCCACCCCTTCTCGGAATGTCACACTTAAACCCCAGCCGGCTCGGATGCAGTCAGCCTGTGAGTTGGAAAATGAAGCAACTCAATGATTCTGAATCCCTATTGATTTCATACAATGGCGGCCCTTGTTTAAACAAGTACAAAGCTGGTTTTGAGCTAGCGGGGCAGATTGGCAAGGCGGTGGCCTGCGTGGGTAATATGCCTGATGCAGCATTCTCGAGGAAATGCAGCATTCTCAGCTTTTAGGGAAATGCTTCTAATCAACAACACGGATGGAACCAGATTGGGGCAGGTCAGCTGCCCCGTGTAGCGCCACTGTGAAGACACGCCTATGCTGACGGGAGAGATTCTCTCGGTAGTATAGTTAATCAACCTCCGCAAGAGATACTAGCTGTGTTGGTGGGAGAAGCTCTCCCATTGACATCGCGCTGTCTACACGGGGGGGTTAAGGTCGGTATAACTACTTCGCTCAGGGTGCGGATTTTTCGCACCCCCGAGCAACAGAGTTATACCGCTATAGGTCTGTAAGGCAGACCTGGCCTAGGTATCTTAATCAGACATCTCCCAATAATTCTCACTTTCCTCCTCTAGCCTACTTCCTCTGCCCTCTGCACTTCCTGTTAGATACCTGTGGTCTCCACAAGATGGCACTATGCCACACCTAACTTTATGATACACAGACTGGCTAAGGAGGCAGCATTCTGGTGTTGCACAACTTCAGCTGAGTTGCATTAAACTAAAGCGACAGCCCGGGATGCTGCAGGTAGAGATACATTTTCTCAGAAGCAAGAGGGTTTGAGAAGGTCATCTAAAAAGTTCTAAGTTTGAGGCCCATTTCTCATCCATCGCTTTTACAAAGAAGACTCCCTGCCCTCTAATACAGTCTGATGCATTTGCTGCTGGGTGCAGGGCCTGCAAACACCACAGCAAATTTACCATTATAGCCAAATAAACCTTGAAATAGGCTATGTTTAGATACATGATCGAAATCCTGAGAGACTTTTAAGGACTTGCATGAAGAGGTGTGAACGGGTCTGCTAAAAGGACAATGGCAAGCAGGCTGAACTGCAAGATCCGGGTGGAAATATGCTGTAAGCAACAGCAGGCAGACCATAACAATGACGGCTCAAATCGTCTCTAGACTGAGCTGCAATGGAGATGGGAGAAGGTGCAGTATGGCGTGGAGAGGAATCATGATGGTCAGAGCCCTGCACCAAGGATGAGGTGTCCCAGGGTGCTGTGTGCAGCACACCAACCCGCAGTTGTTCTGCAGCATGTGTTCCCCCTAAACCAAGCCCCGTGCGAGGCCATGGCCCCATGCCTCTCAGAGCCACCCTTCTGGAGTACGGCAGGCTTCCAGCAGTGCTAACACAATGCAGAGAATGTAGCCAGCTGCATGATGGTAACCCCCTACTCAGGACTTCGGGGAGGGGGAAGGGGATCTCTGCCCCTTGCCCACCCATGCTGGAGAAGCCAAAAGTTGGCCCAATACATTTTGAGTTTAGGCTTCTGGGTACCTAAACCAGGACATCTAGACCGCCATCCTCAGGCACATGCTTGACTGTACCTACATGGACACTGCTCATGGGTAAATCTTTGCAGGAGCAGGGCTACAGGCCTGAATCCTGCAGCCCTTATACAGGCAAAACTCCCATTACCTTCGAGCAAGGACCCATTCATTATGGAGAGAAGAACTGGACCCACAAGGCAACAAGCCCAAATAAGGCTACAAATAGAAGCAGAAATAAAGCCTCTGTCTTATCCCCCACTGGCACAGCACCGCTACACACCACAGTTTAGAAAGTAGCCTAGTTATAGGCCAGGGAAAGTCAGATCCCCCCCTGCTGTGGGGGGCCAGTGCAGATCTGCTATTCTCATCAGTGACAAATTGTTTGATTTTTTTAAGCCCCACCGGCTTGGGTTTACTAATTATGTGTGGCAAATTGGTGACAGGCAAGGAAAGAGTTAAAAGGGAGAGCGCGGAGCTTTTGCAATAGGCATTCTGTCAAACCGGGTGAAAACATGAAGGTGGGCCCCGGAGGAGTAGATAATTGGAGCTCCGGGGCTTCTAATTTAAATTAATACCTAAGACGAGCCAGCAAACGTTAGCTGGTTAAACCTGCTGGAGATACAAGCCAAGCAGCAAGGAACCTTCAACAGGATCTGCAGCGTAAGTTAGGAATGGACATTGAGTGACGAGCAGCAAATGTGGGTTCTTGTTAACAGAAGACATCTAAGCCACAGGAAGCAGGATGCTGGCTCTCTGGAGGACATCTGGGAGGTGGCTGACACACACCCATTCAGCCCCTGCGGGATGCCAAGGCCACAATTGCAGCTCGTGTGGCCGTACCTGAGCTAGCGTTAATCTGGCTAAGTCGGGTACTGGAGCAAAGACACCTCGATGATTATGGCACAGACATACCTGCAAGGGCTGAATGGTGTGCGTCAGATGTCCTCCAGAGCGGCAGTGTCCTCTTTCACCTGGCTTCGATGTCTCTTGTTAACACGAACCCACAGGTACAGCTTGTCACTCACTTACCAGTCCTAACTTCAGATCCTGTTGAAGGTTTCTTGGACATACCCTGAGAGTGAAGGAGACCAGGAATAGCACGCACAGGCGCCAAGTGGATCCCCCTTCACAGCCCAGCAAGCCACTGCAGAAGAAGCAGTTTCAAGATTAAGAAGTGACCGTGCGATCAGAAGACCTTCTGGAGTTCAGAGGTGGTGGTAACTGACACATGTCCATAGCATGCCTCCGGTTTGAGTGAAATTCCTTTATTTAGTGACATCATCACAAGTCTCATGATATCTGGTGTTTTTCTCAGAATTTTTAAGCCAATCTCATGAGTTTTTGAGGCTGGACTCATGATGTTTGAATTCTTGCAGCTGCCAATAGAGTATCCAATAAGAAGCAGAATAATCTTTTCATCTGACAAGGGGTTCAAGTCATCTACCCTACCTCCAACCTAGCCCTCGCTCTTTGGATGTTTGAGTAATTGGCTGTGTTAGTTTGTGATTGCTATTTAAGTTTGGTATTAAGTTATTTTTTAACTGTGTGAGATTCCACACAGGGTTGGGGGGGAGGGAAGAGAGTATGTGTGTGTGTGTGTGATTGCAAAGCAGGGGAGGCGGTATTGTGCCCTGACATATGAGAGAAAGAGGGAAAATCTCACATATGAGAGAAAGAAGGAAACACACATGCAGGTTGACAGTGTGTTTGCCTGGGCTGCTAAAATAAATGCTTTTGACAATTTTGCAAGGCTGATATATATGTTGAAAAAAGGAATACAGTTAAATAACATCATTCAAGGACAGCTGGGTCTACGTAGCTAAATATGTAAAGATTCAAAGAGCAACCAGCCAAGAGAAATCCACCACCGTAAATTATTCCCACTCACCCATGGCCTAGTAGACAGCACAGAAGAGACATATAGGCTAGACTCCTGTGTGAACCAGACATTTTCTGTACTTCCTAACCCTTACATTAATGTTCATGCTAAAGTTGAAAAGCCAAAACCTGGAACTTTTCTCTATTTTTACCATGTTCCCTCACTTCCAGCAACAACAACAAAAAATGGTCGAACCAACCCAAGATATTCCTTAAATGGTCTGCAGGATAAAACTACAGCAGTAGCTTGTGGTTAAGGGAGCTGTGCTTGGCTAAACCAGCTCCGAGCTGGAAGTACGTTTCCTTTTAAAATAGCTTCTCTGGCCATAACAGCGGAAATTTTGCCTAGTGTGATTCAGCCAGAGCAACTCAGGAGAGCAAAGTTATGTGACACGGTTTGGGTAAAATACGAGCACTCTCGAGCCTTCCCCCATTCATAGAACTGGACTCACATTCAGCATTTTGGCAGATCTGATTTTTTTTTCTCCCCCTTCCCCCCACCCCCTGCTTTTTAGCCAAGACCAGATCTGGATGTGCCAAAAATATCACAAGAAATGCTGTTTTCAGAGAAGTTCCAGTGACCCACAGCCTGGGTTGTGGGGAAGCAGACCCAGATTTGAGAATGAGGAGGATCTGGTGGTTAATGCCCTACACTAGAACTCAGAAGACCTCAGTTCAATTCTCTGCAGAGCCACAAGCTTGCTGTGTGCCTCAGTTTCCCATCCATCACATGTGTATTTTCTTTCTCCCACCCTTTGTCTTCTCTTATCTATTTGGATTTTAAGCTCTTCAGGGCAAGGACTCGTTTTTGAAAACACCGGAGTTGGGTAGTAGGGCATTGGAATTTCCCTCATCTCGAATAATATCTTGGGTGGAAGGATGCAAGGCCTAAATCCCAGTCTGTGGGCTGGGCGGGAGGGTCATGAGGACTACTGAGGAACAAGGAGTTGTATGGCACACAGTAAGTTCTCCAGAGGTTTTGATCCTTTTGATAAGCATCCAAACTTTTAACTGCCCCCAACCTCAAACCTTTGGAGTCTGACCAGAGAGAGGCAGGGGAGCTGGAATAAAGTCTCCATCCACTTTGGTTTTTCCCTAGAGGGCACCAAAGAAAAGACCCAAGTAAACTGTGGTCCCCAGGGCTCAGCGGGATGCTGCTTGATAGCCCTTCCCCAGAGTCGTATGTGCAAAAGGCACATGTTCTCACACTGATGCACTGGGCTTTCAATGTCTAACCTCCTTTTTAGCGCTGGGCGGGAGTCACATAGCTACAGCGCCGTGCATTACAGCTCTGATTTAGCAAAGCACATGCTTGACTTCAAGCACATCCTGAAATTCCAATGAGATTAAGAGGGTCCTAAATGTTTGTGCTGAATAGGGGCCTAGACCAAATCTCTTCTCCTTAATTTGAAGTGAATGTGAACATGCACTTGGCCTATGTGTAGCAGACGCAAATTTTTGTTGTGACCCTGGAGTAATTTCACATTAGAGATAGCGGGACTAGTAATTTTGTGCCTTTCAAATCTCCATCTAGCCCAGGTGTGGGCCAACCAGGTCAGGCCCATTCTTCAGCTAATACAAACGAAACAGCAGCCTCTTTGAACTCTTCTATATTCTCCGCATTTCTTAAGGAATTCATGCAATCGTCAGTAGCCAAAATAATAACATTGTTTCCCCATGTGAGGTTTTAGTTGTGGTATAAAGTGTACCCACCTAGATTCAGTTCTTTTGTGCTCTGCTGAATAAATGCTGAGGAGCTTAGAGCCTTTTAAAATTTTACGACGTTGCATTCCAGAGACTGGGGCAGGTGGAAATCTGTTTCATTAAGCTTTAAAGACTATAAATTACTACAGGACGTCATCGCTAGGTGGACATGGCCTCAGATCCAACAGCGTAGCACCTGGCTGTTGGACAATATTGATGAACTTTTGCTATTTTTATATTGTAAAGGATGAAAACAAAAATTCTAAGCGGGACCACAAGACACCGCGGAAGAACAAGGAAAGGACATTGTATCCTGAAACGTACACCATGCTTTTAAGGAAAACCAGTGAACGTCAGCCTTGGTTAGACACTGGCCGTGAGCTGTTACTACTAGTGATCTGCATTGCGGCAGTAGGTAGCAATCAGGGATTAGAGCCCCATTGTGCCAGGTACTGTCACAGGCACAGACTTCTGCTCCCACCGATGGGTGCTCGACCCCGCTCTGCCCCTGGCCCTGCCCCTGCCCCCACTCCACCCCTTCACCCAAGTCCCCACCCCCGCACTGCCTCTTCCCACCCCTGCTCCACCTCCACCCCTCCCCCATTCCAACTCCTTCCCCAAGTCCCTGCCCCGCCTCTTCCCCTCCTCCTCCCTTGAGTGCGCTGTGTCCCCGCTCCTCCCCCTCCCTCCCAGAGTGCCGCCAAACAGCTGTCTGGCAGCGGACAGAAGTGCTGGGAGGGAGGGGGAGGAGCAGGAACGCGGCGCGCTCAAGGGAGGAGGCAGGGAAGAGGCAGGGGGAGCTTAGCTGCCAGTAGGTGCGGCACACCCACTAATTTTTCCCCGTGAGTGCTCCAGCCCCGAAGCACCCACGCAGTCGGCGCCTATGGGTTCTGTACGCACACGCCACAAGTCACAGTCTCTGCCCAAAAGTTTGTGGCTAGAACTATCTGCCTATGCAGGGGAGTAAATCCATCCCCTGCCACACACAGCTCCCTGTCTACCTGGGCCTTTGCCCCGGCATAGAATCATAGAATATCAGGGTTGGAAGGGACCTCAGGAGGTCATCTAGTCCAACCCCCTGCTCAAAGCAGGACCAATCCCCAACTAAATCATCCCAGCCAGGGCTTCGTCCAGCCTGACCTTAAACACCTCTAAGGAAGGAGATTCCACCACCTCCCTAGGTAACCCATTCCAGTGCTTCACCACCCTCCTAGTTAGTGAAAAAGTTTTCCCTAATATCCAACCTAGACCTCCCCCACTGCAACTTGAGACCGTTGCTCCTTGTTCTGTCATCTGCTACCACTGAGAACAGTCTAGATCCATTCTCTTTGGAACCCCCTTTCAGGGAGTTGAAAGCAGCTATCAAATCCCCCCTCATTCTTCTCTTCTGCAGACTAAACAATCCCAGTTCCCTCAGCCTCTCCTCATAAGTCATGTGCTCCAACCCCCTAATCATTTTTGTTGCCCTCCGCTGGACTCTTTCCAATTTTTCCACATCCTTCTTGTAGTGTGGGGTCCAAAACTGGACACAGTACTCCAGATGAGGCCTCACCAATGTCAAATAGAGGGGAATGATCACGTCCCTCGATCTGCTGGCAATGCCCCTACTTATACAGCCCAACCAGGCATGCAGGAGTACGTGGGCTCCTGCTCACCCCCTCACAGAACCAGGTGAGCAGTAACTGGGCTGAGCCTTACCTCCACACCCACAACACACCAGCCAGTACAGCTAGGTTGGCACAGGGGAGGCTGTGAATAGCTGCCGACACCAGAACCGTGCTCTAGCCCTGTTCAAGGGTCAGAAACGCGGTTCCCGCTGGTGCTGTTCGTTAGTGATGGAGAAACCTCAATAGGGGCAGGCATTCTGACCCATCTCCCAGAGTGCCACTGCTCACCCTAATTAACTGAAACCTCCTTGCCGACACATGGGTTGGAGCAGGAAGGCCTGGGACTTCAGAGGCCAGAGTTCAACTCGCGACTCCATCACCGGACACCCGGCCCCGGTGTGACCCTGGGCAAGTCATGCAGTCTCTCTGGGCCTCAGGTCCCCGTTTCTAAAATAGGTCTAATGTTTCCCTGCCTCACGGGGGTGTTGCAAGCGTGAATATGTGAAGGATTTGAGCAGAGCGGTACTGAGAGAGGTAATCCCATTTTGTAGGGGATTTAGAGATTTCAAAATTTGGCTGCCAAGGAACCAGAAGCCTGGGCTCTCAGAACATCTAGGCCCTCATCACTCTGCCTGGTGGGCTGCTGGGAAGCTGGGAGCCTGGTTTTATGGACCGGGATGTAAGCCACCTGACCTAGTGGTCAGAGCAGGAGTCAGGTCTAGCAGGCATCCAGGTTGGGGAATGAAGCTGAGGGTCAGCACCAGCGTTAACTGCCAGTTTCCAAAGCCAGAGGTTAAGCCAGCATCAGAGCCAGGAATCAAAGCTGAGAGTCAGATACCAAATGCCAGAACCCAGGATCAAGCCGCTGTTAGAGGCCAGAGTCAGAGCCAGGACTGGTAACTGGTGGTTGGAGGAGGCATAAGGGCAGGGACCGGAGGAGAGACAAAGGATCAGGCACAGAGCAGGACAATAGTGGAAACAAGAGCAAAGACGGGGGTGAGGCCGGAGCGGAACAGGAATCAGGAGCAAGGTTGGTTGCCAGGCCCAGTGCAGCCATAACAGGAAATCACCTAGTTGCACAGAGAGAAACTTCCTGTGCCTCCTTCTGTCTTAAATAGAGTGGCCGGACCAATCAGTGGAGCCGGGGGATCCTCCAATCAGGGCTTCTGTGGGTGGTGCCTTGGCTGAGGCTGTAGTCCTACTAGCTTCTCGCCCCATCGAGTTTCCGCAGCTGTTGGGCGGAGGCCAGGATGCAGCAGCTGTCTGGGAACTCCCAGGCTTAGATTTAAGACCTGGGATGTCACACCCGGAAGCTTTAGGAGCCTTGCAGAGGAGCTGCAGAGGAGCAAGGAATCTGTGAGCTTCAGAGCCAAGACTCCCCCAGACACTTGGCTCCCTATGAGCCCACATGATGGGCTGCTGAGGAGGGGCTGGGCATGCAAGCCAGCAGGAAACCTGCCTGGCAGACAGGGTTCCATTTGAGCCCTTCCTACATTCCATCACAGCCTTGCCAAAAATCAAACCAGCTCCGCAAAATGTTGCAAATTGGCATTCTCTGCCAGAAAAATGTTTTGGTGGAGAATTTCCAGCCAGTTCTAATTGTGAGGTGCTCAAATATTACGGTAATGAGGGCCATGTAAGTACATAAGCTAAATCTCCTAAGATCCAGCTGGCTTATTCATGGGATTTCCAGGGTTTTCACAGAAATGCTGAGAACAAGTTTTCCTGCAGGTTTGGGGATCACTTTCCAAATCAAGAAATGTTTAGATGTACACACGGGGAGGGATAAAAATATCCAAAATAGTTTCAAATTCCAGTAGTTTGGGTTTGATTTAGGTTTGTTGGAGACTGTTCATCCGTCCTTACGTGTAGAGCCTCAACAATTCAATTCAACCGACTTCAACTTTTTACAAGTCGCTTGCAGAAAGATTGCAAAAGATTTATTTACTAGTTGAAATTATTCACAAATTTCTTCCACACATAAACCTGGGTCTGCGGATCACCTCCAACTGGTTCATCGAGAACAATCAGATCGCAATTTTTGCTGCGTTGGGTAATTACACGAGCCATGTGGCATTGTTTCTGTTCCCCGATTGGATGACTTGTGTAATTAGTCACAGCACAAAAGGTCAAATTTGAAATTCGGCAAATATTCACACATCCAAGCTTAAAATTTGATTTCTGTGAGCGCTGCTGCAGAAAAAGGCCACAAATAAGGTCAAATTGAAATTCACTTTCACATTTGAACAAATATTGGTGGACCATTTTTTCCTATTATTTTCATCTTTACATACTGTCCATCTGAAGCACTGTCATTTCAAAATATTCCTAGGGATTGCAACTGCTTAACATCCTCAGTACAATTAAAAAGCTGTCTATTCAAACACATTTTCTGCAAACAACAGTTTATTTGCTATATATAGATTAATGCTGTCAGTGGAGTAATTTGGAAGCATTGTTGATTACCCATTGTAATGAGGCCCATTACATAATTAAAAGAGTTTTCTCCTAGCTGCATTTTACTGCTAATTAACATTTTATGCCATCTACAATGGACATACTGGGCTGCATCACAGACATAATTATGCAAGTTTATCCTGTGAGCAGTTTATGAATTATTAATCAATGTTAAATCTGTTGATTAAACGGTAATTTGTAAGTAATCCTACCATTGCTTGGAACATATTTCTCCCATAAGTATTCCCTTGAAATATGCCCCAAAATAATATGGACGAAAGAAACAGCAGAAGTTTGGGAGCAGGCGACTCAGGGGACTGGGATAATTTATTTATGAGGACCTTTGATGTTTTTCCAGTAATTCCAGTTGTCGGTATGTTAATTAGACAGACTCTTCTGAACGGTTTTGTCAAGTCCCGGCAGGACTCAGCCAATTAGAGCAATATCTCCTTGCTCTTTGTATAAGTAAAACAACAAAAAATAAATGTTATCCCAATACAGGAAGTTCAGACAAAAAAAAAAAAAAACCAAGAGGAAGGCATGGAGCAATTTCAACAAACAGCCTCTGGCAGGCATGGAGAGATGACTGAATACCTGAAGAAGTGCCTTACATAGAACATAAAACACCGGCAAATGGGCCAGGTCAAGAAAGATGAGAAATATGCACATGGGGACACTTCCCAGTGCACTTGTGCCTCTCTGGGAGATGTCAGTGGAGTGCATTTGTTTCAATAAATGCTTAGGGCAGAGATCAGTCAAAACAAGCCTCTTCTTTAAAAAGAAATAGAGCCAAGCAGTGAAATTCTGGTCCCACTGAAGTCAATGGCAAAACGAACATTGACTTTGATAGAACCAGGAGTTCTCCATTGGCTGAATTCCATTGCAGTCCGTAGAAAACGTGCTCCAGAGTATTTAATTTGCACTGGCTGCACCCAGCTCTGTTTACAATTAAAGGTGAGCCCCGGAGGCTTGGGTTTTGCAGAGCCAGATCAGTCAGGTTTTTGGTTTTGCAGAGCCGGCTGTGGTTGCAACGGGGTAGCAGTTCTGTTTTAAATAGATCACTAACATTGGGGGAGAGAGAGGGTTGGGATAAAAAGGCTGGTTTTGTCCCTTTACTACAGTGGGGAAATTGGAGTAGTTTTGCAAAAGAATAAACTGGCCAAACTGGTTTTGTTAAGCAGAGAATCCAGATCCCAGTTCCATTTTATCAAAACCACGAAGGTCAGACACAAGGGTCCAGGTTTTTGCCCATCTTTAGCCTGCTGGATTTTTAAGTCCTTTACTATCGAGCTCTGGATCCACAATGTGCCAAGCCCACTCAGTAGGCTGGGTGTTGCATGACGTGCATCACCGCAGAATGGTACAAGTACTAGTGCCGCTTCTGCTGCTCTTACTTTTCTTCGCCGCAGGCTATTTATTTCTGTAGTGACACCACAGCCTTCGCTGCAAGGTAACCGGCCGATTCTCAAACGCCTCACATGCTGGGGACTGTGGAACGGATTCGCATTTCAACTCAGGCCCTTTGTACTGCAAAGGGGCCATACAGTAGGAGTAAATCACAGAGCAGTGGACCAAGGTAAATGAGAATCAGCCCACTGCACCTCCTGGAGGTGCAATGCAGGGGCTATAATCCAGGGGATGAGGGTAGGGGCTTCAGGCCACCTTTTGCATCCTACAGATCCTTGCACTGCCTGGTGGTTGCTTGTTGTATCAACCAGGCAAGGTACTAACAAGCTTCAACAGGACTTTATTTTTACAGTGGAAACCTCTTTACCAAGCTGCAGCTGTACCCTCTGTAACTCTCACTCTGCCTCAACTCCTCCCCCCTCCTTCCTGTTTCCTGTCCTTTCAGACTCCCAACAGCCAGTGCTCCCAGTTCTAATAATACAAGCAGCATCTAAACACCACATTGCTCTCTCAGCATTAATTACAGCTTCTGCTCTAATTTACTGCTGCCTGTCCCCATCTCCCTGCATAAGCAGCCCAGTCAAACTCAGCCCTGGCACGTCCCCTGTGCCCAGGCTTGTGAGGAAGCACTGTCTGCATTGGCAGGATTTCCCTGTGGCTCCATCCGGAGCAGGGTACACGGGCTGATGTAAGGGACAGAATCTGCACCAATCCTTTGAGGGGTGGTCTCATATCGTCATGTTGGGATGTTCCCTTCATTAATAGCAAAACACGAGAAGTCATTCTTCCACTCTACTCTGCATTGGTTAGGCCTCAATTGTGTCCGGTTTTGGGGACCGCATTTCAAGAAAGATGTGGAGAAATTGGAGAGGGTCCAGAGAAGAGCAACAAGAATGATTAAAGGTCTTGAGAACATGACCTATGAAGGAAGGCTGAAAGAATTGGATTTGTTTAGTTTGGAAAAGAGAAGACTGAGAGGGGACATGATAGCAGTTTTCAGGTATCTAGAAGGGTGTCATAAGGAGGAGGGAGAAAACTTGTTCACCTTAGCCTCTAAGGATAGAACAAGCAGCAATGGGCTTAAACTGCAGCAAGGGAGGTTTAGGTTGGACATTAGGAAAAAGTTCCTAACTGTCAGGGTGGTTAAACACTGGAACAAATTGCCTAGGGAGGTTGTGGAATCTCCATCTCTGGAGATATTTAAGAGTAGGTTAGATAAATGTCTATCAGGGATGGTCTAGACAGTATTTGGTCCTGCCATGAGGGCAGGGGACTGGACTCAATGACCTCTCAAGGTCCCTTCCAGTCCTAGAATCTATGAATCTATGAATAGGGAAGGGGGATACCTGTGGGCACCAGTGAATACTGGGCATATGGGGAAATCAGTCAGGGGAATGGATGGGTATTAGAAACATACAAATCCATGCATTTGTTTTTCAGATCAGACATACAGTTTCAGTTGGCAATTCAGTTTGCCACAGATTGTGTCTATTTCATTACAAGATACTGGATCATTCATTTTACATGATGGAAAAGACGTGAGCTGCAGAAGTTATCTCTGGGTCTGTGTAATAAACTTCCACAGAGGGATTTCCCCAAACTTTTTCATTCCACCCCGACCCCTTGGTATTCCTCTTCCCTGGGCACGGATCCTGCAATCAGGGTCACAGGCACAAAGGTGTGCCAGGGTCGGGTGGATCTGATTGCAGGATCAGGGCTCAAATCACTGCTGATCTTTCGCATACTATCTCCTGTCCCACGTGCCTGGAGGCAGGAGCTCAGAGACAGACACTCTTTATTGCATGAAATGTCATTAAGGGTCAATGCAGTGATAATCAAGTGACCTTCCTTCTCCCCATTCTTGCTCAGCCTCTAGCAGCTGGAAATGGAAACCAAAAACCTTATCCAGACTGGGGTCTCCCACAAGACAACACGATGCTTCGGGTTGGCTCAGAACATCATAGGCTATGTCTATGGAACAAACGTGGGTCAACTCAAGTTATGTCGGCATACAGCCACTGCAGTTAGTCCGTCGCTTGTGTGTGTGCATACTTGGCTCCTGGTGCCGGCAGCATGCATACTCTGTATCAGTGCAGATGCAGCGCACCATGGCTAGGTATCCTGCCATCCAGTGCAGTGTCTTTTGGAAAGTTATGCCAATGCACAATGGGGCCAAAGCAAGTCACCCAGGGGTGAGTGGGAACATGGGTTCCACTTTCCAGTTTGCAACTGCCTTCATCCCATAATGTTATCTGTAGCCCTAATTTCTACACCTTTTTTTTCCAAAATCCCACAGATCCACTCGTCCCTCCTTGCTGTCCACCCTCTCTGACAGAAGCATGGAGCCTGCACAGCTCTGCACTATTGTCCTGAGCCTTGCAAGCACAGGGTGCATGATCCTCTGGTATTTGCAGACCCAGTAGAAGTAGTCAATCAGCAGGGAAGGTGGTGATTTTGTGCAGGACAGATTTGCTGTGGGACAAAGTGAGAACCAATTCAAGGTTGTTGGTGGCATTCACGGAGCAGCTACTGATGGTGGAGTGGACCCGAGAAACAAGCAATTTAAAAACAAATACATTCAAAACTTAAAACTTAACAAATTAAAACACCAGAACTTATGAAGGGGAAACAGTCATGTCCATTTCAGGTACACATACACCAACCGAGGCTTTCACAGGTCTATGTATGTGAAGCGGTGATTGTCTTTAATGTCCCCAGGGTGGAGTGGTGGGGGTAGCGGCGCGCCCTCTGATGCCACATGGAACGTTGAGGGAGGGAATAGGGAGGTCCCGATATTGAGTCCTCTATGGAGACAGAGGGAGGCAAGCCCAGGATTGTTGAACCTGCAAGTCCACCAGAATCTGCAGCATCTGTGTTTGCTGCCTGAGAAGCCCCGTCATGTCCTGGTGCATCCCGCTCGCCTATTCTGCTGAGTCTAACGGGCCTCTCTCCTCGCCACTTTTTCCTTCTCCAGGCTGTCTGCAATGTTCATCCCCCAGGTCCTATGCTCATGGTCTGATGCAACACTGGCTTGCAGGAGCTTATTGAACATCTCATCCTGAGTCCTCTTCTTCTCCTGATCTGGCTCAGCCGTTCCGCAGGTGTGGAGGGGGAGCTCCCGAAGGCCGCAGTGGCAGCAGCTGCAGATAAAACACACAGTGGTACCATTGTCCGTGTATTCGCTATGGAAAGTGAAGCTTAAGAAGCTGAACTCATTCCCCTTGTTCCCCTAATGTTTTAAGCACTATATTCTCACTTCTGCTTGGGATGGACACAGCACCGCACCTCTCACAGCACCAGCCATGGGGAATATAGCCATCGGGTAGTGGGGAGGGGGGTTGGGGACATGAGGAGGGAATTGCTCAGTTGTATGGTTCTAGTAGTATAAGGCAAATAGCACTGAACAGTGGCACCATTTTCTATAGGCAGTGGGGATTTTTAGCTGATCTCTCTCTCCTGAGGGTAGACAAAGACAGAAAGCTCACAGCTGCCGCTGGTGTCCATATGCTGCTAGCCTGGGTACTGCAGTGGTGCCTGCTGAAGTAATCGCTGAGTGGTGTGGGAAAGCATCCCACCATGGAGTAAGAAATAAGGCTGCCGTCCCTACGAACCCAGAGGATTGCAGAGAACCTCCATGGAAGTTTCATCGAGATCTCTCAGGAAGATTCCAGGGACGTCCCTGTGCACATAAACAAACTGCACTGCATGCCCCTCTCCCCGCCCAGCCTAACTCTAGAGGGGAATGAAAAGCAGATAGGAACTCCACCTCTCTTGGTTGTACCAGGACCTCCTCTAGCATGAGTTAGTTAATGAAAAGTCAACAGATTGCGTCCTGCTACACTGGGGGTGCCCCCTGTATCTGAACATTTATCTACACACTTACCTGAGGTTCCTTCCCCTGCACCAGGCTCACCCATGCTCAACCGGCGGGACTGGCTGGACTGAAGTGGACTCAGAAACGAGTCATGACTGGCTCCGCAGTGGGATCCCTCAGTCACCTATTTCCTGTACTGCTCTTCCTCACCCACCTCCTCCTCCTTGCTGTTCATGGCAGGGGCCTGCGACTCGGGGGAGGTATCCAGGGTGCTGTGAGGTGGAGGGGTTCCAAAGAGGATGGCACGCAGCTCTGTGTAAAAGTCTGCAGCTCGGTTCCCCCCCACCCCAATCGATAGTTGGCCTCCTGGGCCTTCTGGCGTGCTTGCTGCAGCTCGTTGGCTTTCATGCCGCACTGCTGTTGGTCCCCGTCGTACCACTCCTCCTGCAGCCCCTAAGCAATCTGCTTGAGCGGTGCCAGACAGCCTCCTCTCCCCACAAGCCCAGGAGATCCAATATCTCCTGTCTACTCCAGGAATGTGTAACCGGCTGGTCAGCTGCGCTCAATGACGGAGAACTGCTAGGTGTGCTCACCAAGCCGGGCAATCAGGAAATGGCATTTCAAAACTGTGTGAAGCTTTAAAGAGGGGAGGGAGGGCTTCCAGTCAACACGATCCCTGGGCAGCGAAGTTCACAATGGCTACCAGAGCGGTCAGCGTGGAGCAATGTGGGCCAGCGGGTAGAGAATAGTTAGGGGTAACACAGTGTCCGCGCTCACACTGCATGGACCTAAGTACACTGACCATGGCTCTATGCTGCTCGGGGAGGTCGTGTTACTGTGTCAGCAAAACAGGGCGCTTACAGCGGTGCAGACACATGCACCACTAGGTCGACGTAAGCTGCCTTGCATTAACCTTTGTAGTGCAGACCAGGCCCTAGCCTGTTTTGTTCCCGCATTTCATAAAAGCCCAGAATAGAAAAGTGAAATAAGCCCCCCTGAAAAGCCAGGCTCAAGGCTTCCTCTAAGACAAGACACCCTGCCAGATGAAGGTATGAGGCTTGTGAACCGAACCATGCTGCACTACTCATGCACTGCAAAAATCAAGACTCGTTCGTCACACACATGAGGACGCGGCCCAAGGTTTCAGCCCAGTGAACATTCAGGAGAACACCCCCGCCCCCAGCATCTGTTCATTGGCTGTGGCAGCCGGTTTTCCCTACATATCCATCCTTAAACTGGCTGCATCCTGGCAAGCGTAATATATCTGTGACGTTTCCCACCACCACCGCCTGGTCAAGCTGGAGACTGCTGAAATATACTCCGTATGCAAATCAGCTCTGGGAAGGCAAGGGGCTGCTGGGATGCCTTCTAGGCCGTGATGGCCTGTCTGGAAACACAGCATGCTCTATATTCTTGTTTACTAACCTCATCCGGCTCCAGGAGCGCTGCGTGTTAGCATGGTAGAGTGCGGCAATTAGAGCTAATTGCTGAAACATCATAGGAGGAAGGGGGAAGGGCAAGAGTTTACGCCTTGGTGTCTCTTGTGTGGTCAGGACCTGAGCCGTTTGCCATCCCTGCCGTCAGTTACAACCTGTTTTCACACCCGAGTTGTTTTATACACTTATATTATAATCGCATTGCGGCACGTGACTCGTGTGGAAAGCCAGAGAGTCTCACTGTCAAGTGAGTGGGCAAGTTCACGGCAGAGCATGACACATTAATACGGCCAGGGTGAATGCTGCGGCTGTGAGCACTTTAAGGGCCAGGGACTGTGGTGTGTTTGTGAAGCGTAGCTGACAACGCTGCACTCGGTGAAGTCTCTTCCTCTAGGTTCAGATCCCCACAGAGCAGAAAAGCCTCCCAGGTTCTTGGTTCAAGCCAGTGCTTTGACCCCGTGATTAAAGCCATCTCTGCCTTCTCCCTTCCAGTGACCATGGAGCAGTTCCCATAGGATTACCCGTGGGAAGCCTGACTGGACATGCTGCCCTCGCCTTTTACACCTGGTTGTTAACTCCTTGTTTGCTACAATTAATGGTCCTTCATTGCTCCACCCACACAAAGCGCATAGGGAGCAAATAATTGCTGAGCACCATAAGCCCTTGCTCCAGTGATACTTCTAATAAAACCCTACATAAAGCCTTGCAGAGAAGATACAGACTGATGTAAACCTATCTTTTGCTTTGTTTTGGCACCTTTGACTTCTGCAGTGACACTGGATTACATTATGCAGAATTCTTTTTAGCAGTGCAAAAATCATGCTAGGCTAGATTTTAAAGCCGTAAAGGACACAGTGGGCTTATCCTCACTAGAGGTTTCTCTTTCTTTTCTTTTCTTTTTTTTTTACCTTAAGTTGGTTTTGAAGTATGTAGTGTACAGAAGAGGGGATATTTCCCCTTTCCTACACCTTGTGTATGGATGCCTGATAACGAAAGTTTGGGGAGTGTTGACACTAGCCTTTTCAAAGGTGTTAAGTACCTCAGATTAGGCAGCAATTGCTTAACTCAAAGTAAAAACACCCTGTGCAGATATCCCTCGTGTTGCCAGTTCTCTCAATTTTTTACTGTTTTTCTTAAAGTCCCAGGTCCTGGAGTCATGTGATTACAGGGGGAAAGCCAGCTTTTTGTTTTTTAATACAGGTTTCTATTTCTAGCCCTCATGGTCACAAAAGAAAGCTTAAAAGCATGACCCAAGCGCATCCTACAGACTCAGAACCTAAAAGGTAAACACAAAGAACCCAACATAATTTTTTTTAACTCTTGTGATTTTTAAGCCTATCTCGATTTTCAGAACACTTGGAATTACAATAAACAGCACCCCCTTTTGGGAAGCTAAGGGAAGGATCTGTCTAGGAACTTGACCCTACTTTCAGTAAGAGCTTGAGGACAGAGAGCAGCATTGGGGGAAAGAAGGAATAAAGCCTGAATGATGCACTCTCTTGGAAGTCTCTATCTTTCTATGCTTTAAAACTGAACTCTTGGGGCTGGCAATATGGGCCTTCTCCGTGATCATCCTGCATAACTCAGGGCATGGAATTTCACCCAGAAATCTCTGCACTGAGAACAGTAACTGGTCACTGAGCACGTTTTAAAAAGGATATTCAGACATGATTTAAAGACTTCAGTGATGGAGAATCTACCACATCCCCCGGTAAGCTTCCCCCCGGTGATTAATTACCCTCATTGTTAAAACGTGTGCCATATTTCTGCTTCTCCCAGACAACGATATGGGCAGTTGAACACTGTGGTATTTGCTGAAATCCAGACTACAGCATTAGCACATTATAAAAGAATAAATGTCGATTGGTGCATATGAGCCTACAAAGAATTGGATTGTGTCCGTGCAAAGTTAGCACCCCAGCATTTTCCGACTTAACCGCTTGTGCTCAAAAATCAAACCCCTATCCAGTTTAATATATACTGGCAGCTTTCAGCCTGCAAAAGACATATGGAAGGTTATATGTCATCTGATCCCTGGTATTAAGTGCTAATGCACTATGAAAAAATCCAGTGCTTTCTAATCTGAGCTTCTGGTTTTCAGGGTTTACTAATATTTTAGTTTTATGTAGATATCCAAAAATCAGGGGGGTTCAAGGCATTCTCTTTGTATATACTGTAATGAGTAAGGTATATAATATACATTACTATTATATACCTTACTCATTGCAGTAGTGTATTCTGTAATGTGTAATCTCTCTCTAGAGTTCTTTAATGCACTTTAACATTGGAACAGTACTATGGTAAAGCACACTATGGTACCTCTAGTGCACACCAGCCCGGTTTACATGGACCAGTTAATGTACAACACATTCGTGCACTTTAGAAATTACACCCCCATAGTCCTCACTACTTAGGGTGACCAGATGTCCTGTTTTTAAAGGGACAGTCCCATTTTTGGGACTTTTTCTTATATAGGTGCCTATAACCCCCCATCTCCTGCCCCATTTTTTCACAGTTGCTATCTGGTAACCCTATCACTACTGCACAGTGGAGCCAAGCCCTTAGATGCAGGTTACCATTTCTGGGGTTTATTAGATAAACACTGATTTCATCTTTGTTTCCAGGGTATTGATTGGTGTTTATCCTTTAAAACTGAAAATCAGAAGCCCTGTTTATGATTCACGCAGTAGTTAGCACCACTTTTCCTATTAGAAGGGCTACAACTTTTTTATATATTATGCAATACTAGGCATATGTGTATTACAGATCAGGGCCGCATTGTGCTAGGTGCTGTACAAACAGAATAGTCTTTGCCCCAAAGAACGGACAGTAACTTGGGACTGCGTTGTTCTGATGCCGACGGAGGATGACGAACACCATTTCCCTACTGCTGTGAGAGGCATAAGTATAAAAGCAACTCACTGAAAATTGTGGCTGGGAGGAGTTATAAAGCATCATTGTAATAGCCAGGGCCGGCTCTAGCTTTTTTGCTGCCCCAAGCAAAAACAAAACAAAAACGGCAGCCGCGGCTTGCGGGGGGGTGAAAGGCGGCACCCGCCCACTCCCTCCGCCCGCTTGCGGCCTTGGGTTGCCTCTCCTGGACGGGCAGGCTCCAAGGGGGCTGACACAGGCAGCGCTGGCTGGGGTCTGCGACCTCCGCGTGGGGCCGGCATTGCAGCGGGGCTCGGCACAGTGCAAACAGCACCGGGATCAGTGGGGCCCACCCCTCCGCTGCTCGCCGGGCCGCCGCAGAATTCTCCCTCCCTCCGGTGCCTGCCGGGCCGCCGCAGAACCGTCCTTGCCACCGCTGCCCGCCGGGCCCCCGCAGAACCCTCCCTCCTTCCAGTGCCTGGGGGCTGCAGGAGGTGCTGGCTCAGCCGCTCCTTTAAAGGCAGCTCGGCCAGGCCGGGCTCAGAGCGGCACGGGAGGCGGAGGCCGGTGCAGGCGGCGGGGAGTGGCGCGTCCCAGGGAGCCCGGCGGCACGATGAGCAGCGGGTATCACTACTTCCTGCCTCCCGGGTCGGGGTCCGTGCCCCTTCAGGGCTGGGCTGGCCACCCCAAGATTGGCCAGAATGCCGCCCCTTACAATGTGCCGCCCCAGGCACTTGCTTTCTCGTCTGGTGCCTGGAGCCGGCCCTGGTAATAGCTATCTCGATCTTCAGTACTTATACAGCCCTCTTATGGAGGGAAATCACCACCACAGCGCTTCCTCAGGCCAGGATGCAACACTGCAGGGATTCTTCCACACAGTTGTTCTTCAGCCATTTTCTGCTGGGCAACTCAGCCCTCTGGCCAGGTCACACTGAAAGTTCGGTCCCTTCTTAGGGTCCCAAACATCCTAACAAACACCCAAACAAACAGTTCTTCTGACCCTCTTGGTCTGCCTTCTGAGCCCAGTTCTCAGCCCCTTCCAGGCTAGTCCTACTGCTTCCCCCCCCAGGGGATTCTAGCACCTTCTCTCTGCTTCCTACTGACCCTACCTCAGGGCCTCTCACAGCAGCCCAACCTGCTCCCTGTCGCTCCTGTTCCCAGCAGCTGCAGCCATGCTAACACCTGATCCCGTTACATCTCAAGCTGGGCTGGAGTTAATTATAGCACTGGTGGGGCTAGCCTCATTTCCCCTTAAAGGGGCCAATCACACCATCACCATAGTACAGTCTTTAATGGATTTATCCTCATGACACTCCTGTGAAGCTGGTAAGCGCTAGTCCTATTTATAGATGGGGAACTGAAGCACAGGGAGATTAGGTGACTTGCCCAGGGCCACCTCGGAAATCTGTGGCAGAGCAGGGGAATCAAACCCGGGTCTCCCAAGTCTTAGGCTAGGGCCCTAACCTAAGAGAAGAGACACAGACACTTATGAAAGCTTACAAACATTTCCCCCAAATCGGACCCTGCGCCTAAGAGGGCCCTGTGCCCACGCCTAAGAGGTCCCCGCGCCCTAAAGAAGAGCGCCTAACTTTTTAATTTTTACTCACCCGGCGGTGGTCTGGGTCTTCCGCGGCACTTCGGCAGCGGGTCCTTCACTCGCTCCGGGTCTTCGGCGGTGGATCCTTCAGTGCCGCGGAAGACCTGCAGCAGGTGAAGGACTCGCCGCCGAAGTGCTGCCGAAGACCTGGACCACTGCCGGGTATTCGAATCGGGTCCTGCACTTCCTAAAGCCGGCCCTGTGTTCAGCAATCAAAATTTGCGATGCTGGCAAGCCCTCCGTGTCCTTGTAAGAGGGCAAGGGAGCTGATGTTAGAGGAGTGACACAGACAATATCAAGAGGTTACAAGAGGCCTTTTGCAGCCTGGTCCAGATCCGCCTGTTTCCTTGAAGAAAATATTGGAGGGGGTGGGGAGAAACCCAAGAGTTGTATCACAAAGTAGTGAGGGATACTTTGGTTTCCTGGCACCTGACCTTTCCTAGAGGTGACACTCCTGTGTTAAGTGAAAACAGAAGAGAAACAAGCATAGAAACCTTCTCCTGGTTTTCCAGCTTTAGACAGAAAAGCGACATACTGTCAGTATTTGAACAAGGAGTACCCCCAAAAAATATCCACCATAGCCCGGAAAAACCCATGATGAGCAGCGAGACATGCACTTGCACAAAGGAGGGGTGACTCTACTGCTCTTATCTTTGTTTGCATTGCAGTAACACCTAGAAACCCAACTGAAATCAGGGCCCCAGTGCGCTAGGCACTGTACAAATGCATAGAAAGATACAGTTCCTGCCCCCGAAGAGTTAACAAGCTAAACAGACCATGGATGCAGATACTTATCCCTGTTTTACAGATGGAGAACGTAGGCTCAGAGAGATTAAGTGAGTTGCCCAAGGTTACAGAAGATGTCTGTGATACAGTCAAGAACAGAACCTAACTCTTCCAGTTCCTAACCTGAACTCCGAGGCCATCCTTCTCATCTGTGCTTAGCCTGTAGCTAAATAACAATACTTTCTCAGAATCATAGCAAAAGAGAAGCGACACCTCTTGGCAAACAAACAGACCATGTGACCCGCACTGGTGTCTGTACCTCGAAATATATCCAGCTAGTAAAGAGTAGCACAGTGTTCCCATTGAGTCATCTGAAGGAGGTGGGGCTGGGCAGATGATATCCTTCCATGCAATCCAGAGGCGTTCTCCCCTCAGAAAATATTTCCCAACACCTGGCTCTTGGTAGAGTCTGGCGCAGTTCAAAGACTTTAAAAAAAACTTTTCTGCTCCTCTGAATTTTTTTTATGAGCCCCCAGGGCTATAACCTTCAGCAGGGGATGATTTAGCAATAGTCAGGGAGAGGAAGAACTGTCAGTTACGGAAGTCACCCCAAACCGTCCTGCAGGGTGGTGGGAGACTCAGAAAGCACTTGTAGGGCAAAAGGAAGCATTCCCCGGCACTTCAGTAGTGGGGCTCAAAGCAGTTGTTTGCCAGTTGCTAGATGAGAATAATTAACCCTCAGTTCTCCAGGGTTACACTTTCATCTGTTTCATTTGTAAATCCCTGGAGCTTTCAGCGTGTACCATTAGTGTGCTTGGAGCCTCCTGCCAGTGGCCAAGCAGGGGAGAAAGTTGCCCTTCTGCTTCGCCCGTCAGCCATTCTGCTTGTGTCCGATCCAGCAGTGCGCTACTCCCAAGACAATTACCTGGCGGATAAGAAGTGAGCCATCTTAGCCCCACATAGAATTTAATGGAGAGGGCACAGCGCCTACACTGTAACAGACACAGACATATTTGACTGCTCATTTTAGACCACCCTGTGTGATGACATTAGATAGCACACACTGTGGTTAGTTAGTCTGGGAACTAGAATGTCAGAGACCCACGCACAGGGTCTGCCTTTGTCCAACAGCTTCACCAAAATATCCCTTCTACATTAGTTACAAAGAGACCTCTTTTGGCCATCACCAAGGACTACAATACCCTGCCGTGTCTTAGGGGTATTTTTCCTGCGCTCCTAATTACATTTAGTCAGTGAACGTTATTCTGGGATCCTCAGCTGAAAATTTGACCCTTTACTGAAGAATCAGTCACTAGAACCAGGCACCAAATTCCAAATTTTGAGTTTTCTCAAAGAACCGAGACAATGTTTTGCGCAAAAAATGTTCCCATTTTTCAGCCAGCTGCTATCATCAGCTGTTCAGAAGGATTTAAACGGCCCAGATATTAACTCCTTTCCCGCTCTCCTGAAATACAAATATTCTCTTTAAAAGAGGAAGGATTGCCCAGTGACTAAGGCTCTAGCCTGGGACAAAGGAAAGCTGGAGCCAATCCCTGCTCTGCCACAGATTTCCTGTGTGAACTTGGGTGAATCACCTAATCTTGCTAGCCAGATTCTCTAAGGTATTTTGGCTCCTTCTGATTATTTCAATGAGAGTTAGGCACCTACATTTCTTTGAGGACGTGGCCCTCTGCTCTTCAGTTCCCCATCTGTAAAATGGGGTTAATGGAGGAGACGCCCATTCTGACACGCGGTACCTCAAAGTAGCACCCTGTTGTGATGTTGCACTCTATATGATTTTATGAAAATATGCTAATGAGTTTGACTATAATGTAACTGAAATATGCTTCATGTAAAAGGTCTCTTGTAAGGTATCATTACAAAGCTTATAATCTACTGAGTGTGATCATCCTATTTGTATAAATGTACCACTCTTATATCTGAAACTAGAAATATGAAATATAACTCTGAGTGCCTATAGCAGGGGTAGGCAACCTATGGCACGCATGCCAAAGGTGGCACGCGAGCTGATTTTCAGTGGCACTCACACTGCCCGGGTCCTGGCTACCGGTCCGGGGTCCTCTGCATTTTAATTTAATTTTAAATGCAGCTTCTTAAACATTTTAAAAACCTTATTTACTTTACATACAACAATAGTTTAGTTATATATTATAGACTTATAAAAAGAGACCTCCTAAAAACATTAACATGTATTACTGACACGCAAAACCTTAAATCAGAGTGAATAAATGAAGGCTCAGCACACCACTTCTGAAAGGTTGCCGACCCCTGGCCTATAGTAATTATGCAAAGTGTGGGCCATTAATGGTGGTTTGGAATCTTGATGACTCCCATTAACCAGGACAATTGTCTGTAGATGGCTCTGTTTTACTGGTAAGTCTTCTTGTATACTTGTGTGCTGGCAAGTGGGTAATGAAGTCTTACAGTGACATGTGATCATGTCACCTGAACTGGAATCCATCTTTAACCTGGTGCTTTTCCATTGAGAAGGAGGAGTGGGAACCCAGAGGGACAAAGGATTCTCTACCTCTACCTCAATGTCCTCGGGAGCCAAAAAATCTTACTGCGTGACAGGTGAAACCACGTTATATTGAACTTGCTTTGATCCACCGGAGTGCGCAGTCCCGCCCCCCCAGAGCACTGCTTTACCACGTTATATCTGAATTCGTGTTATATCGGGTCGCGTTATATCGAGGTAGCGGTGTATATAAATGGGTGGAAGAGAACAAAGGGGAGCAGCCATCATGAGGAATCCCCTAGCTACCACCTGAGCTGGAACAAGGACTTTACCAGGGGAAAGGATTGTGCCCAGACTAGGAAGGCATCCAGTCTGTGAAAGAAACTTATTGAAACATCTCTGAGGGTGAGATTTTATCTGTATTCAGTTTTATTACTGTATTAGATTTAGATTTGCATGTTTTATTTTATTTTACTTGGTAATTCACTTTGTTCTGTCTGTTAGTACTTGGAACCACTTAAATCCTACTTTCTCTATTTAATAAAATCACTTTTTACTTATTAATTAACCCAGAGTATGCCTTAGAACCTGGGGGGCGGGGGCAAACAGCTGTGTGTATCTCTCTATCAGTGTTATAGAGGGCAAACAATTTATGAGTTTACCCTGTATAAACTTTATACAGGGTAAAACGGATTTATTTGGGGTTTAGACCCCATTGGGAGTTGGCCATCTGAGTGTTAAAGACAGGAACACTTCTGTGAGCTGCTTTCAGTTAAGTCTGCAGCTTTGGGGCACGGGGTTCAGACCCTGGGTCTGTGTTGGAGTAGATGGGCATATCTGGCTCAGCAAGACAGGGAGCTGGAGTCCCAGGCTGTCAGGGCAGGAAAGCAGCGGCAGAAGTAGTCTTGGCACATCAGTTGGCAGTTCCCGAGGGGGTTTCTGTGATCCAACCCATCACACCTGTAATCGCCATATTCATCATTTGTATATGGTTGTGATATTTCATACAAAGCATGCCATGTAAGATACTGTATGAAAGGTTGTGATCTGTTGAAATGCATCGCTCTGTCAAAATATGTATATTGTTAGTGTGTATAAAGTTATGAGATTTTGCTATATGGTTGTTATTGAAATATGTTGTGAGTTCAGGAGCTGCCCACTGCTAGTTCTCCAGTGACGACATAAGAGGTAACCCACACCCAGATGGGTGTTAAACGACCATTGACCATCAGGAGAATTGTAAACAAGAGATCTACAGTTCAATAAGGGACAGTTGCACAAGCACCACGCAATTGGGATTGTTCAATTCTGTGACTCAGCAAGGCCCACCAGGACATGAGTATCCCCCCAGGGACATGGATTAAGAGTATAAAATAAGGGACAGTGGCATCATGAAATCACCTCTCTCCTCCCCCCTTGTTGCTGAAGGCAACAAGAACGCTGGAAAGACAATGACTTGAACTGAGGAGTCTGGTTCCAGCCTGAGTAGGAAATTCAGCCTGTGTATTAAGAACTGTAAACTACCTGCAACATCCAGTGTGTTGAGAAAAGCAGTTTGTGTCAACTCTTGCTTAGTCTTAAAGTTTAGTGTTTAGAATGTGTGTTTTCTTAAGGTAACTGTCTCTGACCTTTATACCTACCACTTATAGTCACTTAAAATCTATCTTTCTGTAGTTAATAAACTTATTTGAATGTTTTATCCTTACCAGTGCGTGTGTCTAAAGTGCTTGGGAAATCTGCTCAGATTACGAAGGCTGGTGCATTTCCACTTTCCTTTGATGAAGTAATGAACTAATTAATAAGTTTGCACTGTTCAAGAGAAGATCTTGAGCAGCGTAAGACGGTATATTTCTGTGTGCAAGATTGGGGACTTGGGAGATTTGCTGGTGTTTCCCTGTGTATAGTTCATGAGGGGCTTGGAGAGTATTCATGCAACTTAGCTGGGTGTGCCTCTGCATGTTGGTGGCTGAGTGATAACAGCGCCTGGAGGGGTTTTCTGCTTGTCACTGGCAAAGCATGATGAGAGACAGCCCAGGTTGAAGAGTTAAGGGGGCACAGCGGTCCAACAGTCCCAGGCTGTACCTTTGGGATCCTGTCACGCCCAGGCACTATAGTAAAGGGGGCACTACAGCTACGATATACAAGTCACCCAATGATAGGCAAGACCACAGAACCCAACTCCTCTTCTTGCCAAGTGGAGTCTGACAATTTGGATTAGGGGAAAAGAAATTCCATGGCAGAGGTCTGAGAGCAATTTGAATAGCATTGATTCCTACCCCCTACTGGGAGAGAACTACATACCAGCCAGGAATCTGTCCCACCCTCAATTTATGGCCGTCTCTCACTGTGCAGTTCCCTACATGTAGTGAGAGGCAAGAATGTCCTTCCATGATTTATCACACAACTTTAATAAGTGCATTTTATAGTTTAGCTCATATCCTTTCACGAGTCTCATCATTTTAGACCAGTTTTATAGTAGCAAATATGTGCCATAAAATGTCTTTCTCCACTGGAGTCAATTAGCTCTTCAGTTTAAGCACTCCTCATGAATCTGAAGGAAGGAATTTTGTTTGTCAGTGTTAAATAAGATACTAAGATGACAATTTAAGTACTTAAAAAGGTAGCGAAGGTCATTCCAACTGCATTTGAGCCTATTGAGAGAGGCTATAAAGTCTCTCATTCCCCGCGGAGAACACTGGATATGCTCTCTTTTTATAATCTTCCAAATCATGCCCCTGTACAGAGGCAACACATGTTGGGTGGAGAGGGGGGTCATGTGAGGTCACATGCCCCCCCCCCCCCAATTCCTTGGTTACATGGTGCAGCCGGGCCCCCTCCCTGTGGGATAGCTGCAAGCTGCTCCGGGCAGGAAGAGGCAGAGGCAGGAGGAACAGCTGGAAACTGCAGGGAGGACCTGCTGCTTTCTGGGAGGTGGGGGAGGCAGGAGAGGGGGCCTGCCTGAATGGGGGACGTGACTCAAGCTGTTCCGGGTTGTGCCCCCCCCCACTATCAGCAGGCACAGGTCATCTCTGCCCCTGTAGAAAGCTGTGGCTCTAATCGTGATCTCACTCGTGCTGGTTTTATACCAGTGACACTCCACATGGAGTTTCTTTTTGATTTACAACAGGGTAAAGGAGATCACGCCCAGTATTATGCCCTGGAAGATTAATCATCAATGGAACAATTCAACCCTCATTGAAGTCAATGGGAGACTTTCCAGAGACTTCAATGTGCATTGAATTGGGCCCTATATTTCTTCTGTGGATAAGGAATAACAAAAGTCATGAGAATCAGAGAAGGGCCACGATCAGAATCATTTATCCAGAACTTGGCAGTTCATATAAAATTAGAACTGGATCCAAACCCAACCCCCAGCTCCAAACGCCCCTATACCTCCGGGAAAGTTCAGCTCCAAAGTTTGCTGTGTGTGCCTATTGCTAGGTAAACTAGAACCCAGATCCAAGCCTCCCTGGCTTGGCTTTTACAAAGCCCTGACCTCTCAGTACAGAACCGCTCCATCTTTTGCCCAGCTCTAAATCAATTAAATGCTCCGTTACTCAAGAAAAATCTGCAGTGAAGGATTAAGTTAGTAGAGACACTGTATAATATCAACTAGTTGTCTGGTTAAAAAACAAAGAATTCATTTCACCCATCTAGTTATTGGGGAAATGATTAGGTCCTTGATATATAGTTAGGGTTGGAAGGATTTGATTTTTATCAGTAAAATGTCGATTTCACCATACACACCCAACGAAAAAAATATTTCCATTGACCATCGTTGAAATTTACAGATGTCAAAGAAAGAAACACGCTGCTTGAGAAATCAGAGCTTGATTGAAGGCTATTTACCTTGTGTAGTTTGACATGTGATGCTGTCTTTTGATGGCTAGAAAGCTTGAACTTTTTGAATCGCAAATCTACCGGCATTAAATGTTTTTCTGATACCACGCATTGTCTAACCTCCCCCATAATTTCAGGCAACCATGTACATTTAAATGGATGAAAATCAATTAAAAAGTCTGAAAGCCCCCCATTTTCCACAACCGGGAAAGTTTAAGTTGACAAAAAAATGCTTAAAAATAAACATCTCTATTATCTGTCGAAATTAAAAATAAAAATTGAATTCTGCCCAGCCGTATACAGTATTTCTTAGGGTCCAGATATTAGGTCCCACTCTGTGGCACTTATGCCTGTGGGTCTTCCTTCTTAAAACAATATTTACCCACCTTTGTAGACATGTTTTGAGCTCTCTAGGTGAAAAGTGCTCGGTATTATTATTAATCACTGCAATTACCATGCAATCAGTTATAAGTGTAGAGAACCTCTGGGAGCCAGGTTTCCAAACTCTGACGTTTTTCTTTACCGGTGATTTTATTTATGACTGTTGAGGGACAACAGACTGTTGGCAATGACAGATGTGCTCTCCCATCACGTTCTCCTTTCTGCCCCGGCGTGAAATCGGAGCTGAACTCATTGTCTCGCTTCAGCCTCATTAGTCTGTGCTTGCCCGGCCCTGATCAGATCATTCTGTCTCTTGCCTTCTGTGTCAGCAGTCACAATCGCATATCTTCTCTGAAACGTCTGAGCCTGAAATCTTCCACTGTACCAAACTTTTGTTCCTCTTGACATTCCAGTCTCAGCTTAATCCAAGACCTGCTGTGACTCGCCACTTTCCAGTTTCTTTGTCTCTGTTGCTGACCTTGAATGACTAGCTTCCAACAATCACAGCCCTGATCACGAGAGGCCTGACCCAGCTCCACTTAAAGTTAATGGGGGTCTAATGAAAAAGCTCCCATTCATTTTAATGCACTTGGATAGGGTCCCAGCAGAGTAAGAGGACCAGAAGAGGGGACCATACAACAGTGAGAATCCAGAGAGACTTCAGGAAGAGGACATCTCTGCCAGGACTTCCCACATCATTCTGCAGGCACAACCCCCATCCTCCTCCATGGACTAGGTGCCCCCTAACGACAGAGGCCCCATGGCCTCTGCAGCAGCCTAGGATGACAATGCATTTCCCCCTGCTCCCTGACCCTATGGGCCCCCCTCCAAGAAAGATCCTGGAGCCAGAGCGGACGCTGTGGGAAAACGGCTGTCACACAGCCCACACTGCATGTCTTCCCTGGGTAACCTTTATGATTCCACAGCAGGGACGGGGTACAGGCTTTTCCCCTTACCCAACTCAGGGGATGCTCAGTCCTCCTGTCATGGGGCTTTATCCCCATCAACTCTAGGCAACGGAAAGACCCCCAGTGAGTCATGGTCCTCACCTGGGGAGTGATTGACTAATTGCCTGCTGGCCAGAGGTGGCAGAGCTGGGCCTTATAAGTATACTGAGCTCAGTTGTGTGAGAGACATCAGAGGATACAGGTAGAGAGAAGCCCCAGGAGCAGGTTTAACAGACAGGTAACAATGGAGGCAGAACACTATAGGAACAGGTTAGGTTCCTGCAGGGGAAGCCCAGAGGTACAGTCAACACGGGAACTAGGGTGAAGCTGGAGAGGGGCGGAAGGGCTCTGAGTCTGAAGATTTGTTTGGACTTGGTCGTGCTACCCTGGAAGGGTTTAGACTTTTATGTGACGTGGCCGGAGAGTCAAGCCACAGAACACCCAACACAGGGGGGGTTGGGAGAAAAACACAGGCTGAGACAGGCCACTGCAGGCCCAAGGATGAGCCCAGTAAGCAGGGCCGGCTCCAGCTTTTTGGCTGCTCCAAGCAGCAAAGCGGGGGGGGGGGGGGGACGCGAAAGATAAAGCCGCGATCGGCGGCAGCTCTATCGCCGCCTCTTCATTCTTCAGCGGCAATTCGGCAGCAGGTCCTTCCCTCCAAAAGGGACTGAGGGACCCGCCGCCAAATTGCCACCAAAGACCCGGACATGCCGCCCCTTTCCATTGGCCGTCCCAAGCACCTGCTTCCTTCGCTGGTGCCTGGAGCCGGCCCTGCCAGTAAGGGGGTGCCAGAGACGAGGACCACGTGCAATGCCATGACCGGAGACGAGGGGTACCCACAAGGTGAGGATGCGCTACTACACGTCCCCAGCCCAGCTGTCCCTGCTACCCCTACACAGCTCTTTATGGAGAGTCAGCTGGAGGACTGGGATGGGGAGTGGTGGTGCCCCTGGGGGACTATGTCCTGCTCCTTGTGGGAGTGGAGTGACCCACATGTGAAAGATTGCTTCCACCAGTGGGCCTTGGGCCTCCTTATTCTGAAACTGCATTTCCCAACTGTACAAGCAGAAGCAAACTCTCTCTAAAATCCCGTGCCATCCCCAATGAACACAGCAGAGATAAACTGAAGGATTAAATAGAATGAAGCAAAGCCTGACTTATTTTTAAAAAGCTGGTCAAGGTGCAATAAATATTTGGGGGTGTTATGTACATTTCACTGATATAATGAAAACCCCGCTGTCAGATAGCAAGCCAAGAAATTCCACAGCTAGGATGCGATCACAGGGCTGTAACGGATGGCTAGGCGTTTCCTTGCAAGCCTTTGAACACCTATGTTTTCCACAGCCTGGAATAGATACATATGAAAATAATGCTTGTCCTCTATTTATTGTATTGCTAATGATTAGATACAGGCCCACAGTCCAAAATGAGGATCCGGATTTTGGTCCTGCCAAAGCTGAGGGGTGTTTAGCTCAAATCTAATTGATGTGGTGACGAGACCAACTCTGGATAGTCACCTACTGTACAACTCCACAAGTGGCGCTGAACTACCCTTTGCAAGGCCAATGGGCAGGAGGGTATTGTGTTGTGAAAAGCCACCAGTGAGCCACAGACTAAATCTTCTCTCTCACACCACAGAGCTTCCCCCACATCCGAGACACAATAACCAGTACGGCCGACTCCACCTATTCAAAAGTCATGAGTCAGCCCTCCCCTGGTAAGACTGGCTTTAAAATGTGGTGGGTTTTTACGTGTTTTCCGGTGCTGGAGCCCTTTAGATTCACTTTTTCAAGCTTTTCTCCACAATCACGGGTGGCTAGAAACTTGCTTTGCTTTTTAGTGAAAGCTGAGAGTCTTATGTACGTGAATGAATCCAGGAGCTGAGGGTTCAACTGAAAAACACCATATATCACAGGGCAAGATAGAAATCACACAACTATAACAACCTAACTAGTACTCACAACCTCCCGGTTGGAGCTATATACTTTGAGCTGCATGACATCTGTGACGCAATACATTTCATGCGAGCTCCCAGTCGCACGTCTTCCATTGCCTTAGAGGTGAACTGAAAAGTTTAGGTCAACGCTGAGATAAGCAGAGATTTATGTGCTGAATTCACCCATTAAGCCGCAACCTGGAGAAATTCAGTGCATGGAAAGGTTTCAATGCACCTTTAAAAAAAAAAAAAAAAAAAAGAGAGAGAGATTGGTCTTTTAAACCAAAGTTATTGCTGGCTCACGGCTACTGCTAGCATTGTTGGCAGCGCCATCAGAACAGTGAAAGGCTAAATGAGCCTGGAGATTGAAGAGAAGCACTTAAACCAGAGGTGAGCAAACTATGGCCCGCGTGCCACATGCGGCCCGTAAGACCATCCTGCCCGGCCCCCGAGCTCCTGGCCCAGGAGGCTAGCCCCCGGCCCCTTCCCTGGTGTTCCCCCTCCCCCGCAGCCTCAGCTCGCTCGCTCGGCCACCCGCGCAATGCTCTGGCAGGCGGGGCGGTGAGCTCCTGGGGCAGCGCAGCTGCAGAGCCCGGCGTGACTGGTCTCTGAGCTGTGTGGTGGCGGCGGCAGCAGCATGGCCTGACTCCAGCCGGGCGATGCATCTGTAGCGCCGCCAGCCACCGGTGCTCCAGGCAGCGCGGTAAAGGGGCAGGGAGTGTTGGATAGAGGGCAGGGGAGTTCGGGGTGGTGGTCAGGGGTGTGGATGGTGGTCGGGCGGGAAATGGGGTTGAATGGGGGCAGGGATCCCGGAGGGGGGGGTTGGATAGGGCGGCAGGGGGCAGTTAGGGGGGGTTCTGGGGGCAGTCAAGGGACAGGGAGAAGGGGTGGTTGGATGGGGCAGGAGTCCCGGGGTGGCAGTCAGGATGGAGCAGGGGTTGGATGGGAGGGTGGGGGGCAGTCAGGGGCAGGGGTTTCGGGGGCAGTTAGGGACAGAGAGAAGGGGTGGTTGGATGGGGCAGGGGTCCTGGGGGGGGAGTTAGGGAGTGAGAGGAGGGGTTGGATGGGGCAGGAGGGGTCCAGGGGCAGTCAGAGGACAGGGAGTGGGGGCATGTGGCTGGGGCAGGGGTCCCAGAGGGGCCGTCAGGGAACAGTGGGGGTTGGATGGGGCAGGAGTCCCGGGAGGGGCCAGATAGGAGGTGGGGGCTGGGCCACGACCCCCTCCCCTAACCGGCCCTCCATACAATTTACAAAACCCAATGCAGCCCTCAGGCCAAAAAGTTTGCCCGCCCCTGACCTAAACCCTGGAGGTGATTGCTTCACGCCAGGGATGATGTGTTATTGGCAAAGCGCTGTCAAAGGCAGCAGACGATAGAAATGATCCCCCACCGACCATGGCAAAAAAAGAATAATGGGCATGTGTGTCAGTCCTACAATTAAAAAAAGTCCATAGCTAGGACTGCAAATTTGGGGCCATATTCATCCCTGGGGCAACCTCACCAAAGCCAGGGGGGTTTCATCAGAGATCACTGGCCCGTTGTCTGCCATTTTAACACACTTCCTATCCCCCCCCCCCCCCCCAGTGAAGTTACACTCCATGGGGCAGATGATCAGCTGGTGTAGATTGTCATAGGTCCAGTGAAGCCAATGGCACTGCGGCAGTTTATAGCAGCTGATGAGCTGTTGACCCTGCAGACCGAGGTGAGATGCTATGCTTTACGAGTGTCGTTCCACACTCAGTAAAAGTTACCCAGCAAAAACACAGCTGTGGTGTAAATTGTGCCCGCACACACATACACTCGCACAAATGCTCTCTCTTTGGATAAAAGCGTGGCACTATCATGTGACATGAGCGCCGAGCATCGTAGAGTCAATTATTCATTGCGTGCCTCACATGGAGATCCAATGTGTCCCAACTCCCTTTGTGTCATATTTTGCAAACATTTGCTTTCAAGTGGCAGTGTTACTTTTGTTATACATCCAGACCGAGTCCTTCAAGGAGAGCTTCTCTGTGAACAAAAAGACCTCTGCTAAATAGAGATACACAAGAGATCTCGATAAATAAACACACATGTAGGTAGAGGGGTCTTGGACATTATGGGAATAACATTTAGTCTTTTATGTACTTGCAAATTACACTCTGTATAATGTCGCACAGTAACAAAGAGTAAATCTCCCTAGAATCTCTTCCTTTCTGAGCCTGGCTCTTGGAGGTGTTTTCATCTCAAGCCTTTGATTAGATGGGCTAAACACTGTTTTCTTCATAGACAAAGCGATTGTCTGCCCGGGCTTTTGAAACAAAAATGAGGAAAACAGGCTAAGCAAATACATCTGAGGATTCTGATTTAGATCTAATTGTGGATTGATGTCATGAGCTCCTAATATATTCTAGACACACAGATAGCCGGCATGTCAGACACTGTACAGAACATACTACGTGCCAGAAAGCTTGGGGAAGTAATTGCTGCACAAAATCTCAAGCTTTATGTTTTTTATGCATAATGTATATTTTAGAATTGCACTGATAGCCAAGCTTTCTGGAAGATCATATGATATTATGACTCACAGAAATCAATTGTCAGCTCTCTCCTCCTCAGGATAGACTGTATAATAGGTAATGGGTCAATTGCAGAAACTTCATACCTGACAGCATTGCTATGACGCTTTCTTGGGGTGTCCAGAACTATAAGTCACCCTGTTACCCCTCTAACTGAGCATGAAAGGGATCTGCTGGTGCTAACCTGAGTGACAACTCCCTGCCACTCCAGTTTGTTAGCCATTCCCATAGATTTCTCAGGACTCTGCCAGTCCTAACTTTGCCTAGCAGGTTAACCCTTTGTGCACTTCAGTTTCTGAGCTGCCCAGAAGCATCTCCCTGCGACATCCAGCCCGTCACTGAATGCTCATAGAAATTACCAAGTCCACTGTCTCTTTAGTGACAGCGTACACAGCAGTTTGCTAGATTTAACGAGGAATTCACTCTGCTTAATATAACAGCACTGAAATATACTGGTGATAAAACAAAGAGAAGCTCATTAACCAAGCACTGAGATTTAAGTGATACTAAGCAATAACAGTGGAGACAGAAATGGTTACAAACAAAACAAAGGTATAACACACTTGTAAGTGACTAAAATGTGACAGGCTACCATCCTTGACTAAGGGAAATTTCTTACTTGAAGCTACCTTCTGTGTCATTCACCCACATGGGAGGGGATCTAATGTTCCAAGATACAGAGCACTGGCCCCTTTGTCCCGGGAGCAATGGATCACAAGATGCCCTTTTGCTTCTAATTATATTCCCCAAAGTTCATTGTCTTTGTCTGAAGAGGCAGGATGTTGGAATTCGGACTGAGGTGTGTCCTCCGGAGTGCTGGGGCCATACTATTTCCATCAGCCCCCTGAAAACTGGTGTTGACCTCAGGTGCAAACATATCTCCCATTATATTTGCCTTATCCTGCTGAATTTACATTTGAGACCTAGGCAGGCAGACAGGCACAATTGACAATCCTTTGATCAGGACAAACTTATCAACTCTGCCCTCAAAAATATATTTTAGGAACACATTTCCAGCACACATACATAATGCTTCATACACCATCCGTGCATACATCACACAATATTATTAATGACCAGCACCAGCTTCCATTTGATACTTCACACCGCACTCTTTACAGAGAAATACTAGGCCAACAGGGTATTAGGTGTAGTGAGTGTGGTGGGCCTGATAAGAGTTACAGAACTGAGGGCCCTCTGCCAGTTGGTACTGAAGGGCTCTGAGGGTCACAGCTGCATCGCACTGCTACTGCCTGGCAGCAGAGCACCACCCCCACAGTTTGCCATCGTTTGCTCTGATCCTGCAAGGCGGATTAGGGGTTTGTGGGGCTGCCTGGGCCAGAAAAAGTGGGGGCCCTCCCCATCCCACCCCTTCCCCATACAGTCCCCCCACGCCCTCTGGCGCTCTTGCTGGGGAAATGGGGTTGGGGTATGGGGGGGCTTACCCCACCCCACTCCCCACCCAGTGCTCCTGCCAGAGAGCGGGGTCAGGGCACGGGGTCTTCCCTCCCCACCTGGCACTCCTGCCGGAGAGCATGGTCAGGATGTAGGGGCCTCTCCCTCTTCCTGGCAGGAGCGCCAGCTAGGCAGGTGGAGCGGATAAGGGTGCAGGGGTGCCCATTTTTCCAGGGATCCCCCTATTTGCCAGGACCCCTGGGGAAGGGGCCCCACTGGCCCAGTAGCTTATCCGCCACTGTCTGCAATATGCAGTTATGGCCCCAATCCTAAAATCAGAACTGTGGGCCAGTGGAGCTCCTGATGGACGCAAGGGTCTGCCTGTACAAATCCAACTGCAGAGGCCATAATCCATTGTCCATGCAGGTTCCACATCCACGGTACCTCTCTTTGAAACAAAATGACTGCTTTCACTAAGCAGAGAGGGAGCTTAAAGCTGTAACAGTTTTCTCCAAACATTCTGGCTTTATTCTAATATTTATCATGTGGAGAGGGATGCTTGGGTTAGAGCAATGGGGAACCCCGCCTGGCAGAGGCCACAGCAGCCAATTAACTCTCTCGGAATCATTTGACTTGCTCTTGCTTTCTTTCAGGACCTTTCCCTGTGTTCGAGGGAAATGCTAGGCACTTCGGGAAATAGTTTCAAAACTGTGTAAGTATTTAGCAGCCTAGATCCAGCTCCTCAGAGGTAATCTGCTTAGGCACTTTTGAAAATTTTACTAGGTTCCTATCTAGATTTTAGGCACCTAAATATCTTTGAAATGTGGCCCTTCCTGCATAGGACTTGAAATGGGACCTGGAGGGCAGATCCTTAAAAGGTATTTAGACACCTAACTCCCATTAAAATCAGCGTCTGAAGAGTCTTTCGGCATTTTGGAACAATGTTCCCCTTCGTCTTCTTCAGTGACCAACGTTAGCCAAAGACGGGTATATCTAATCTTTGTGCCACACTCTTATTTACCTCTGATCTCCTTTATTGTGGGTTCTTTGCTACAGAGCCACATGAACTGAATCTTTGACTAGTTGGAATAGTTCTGTGTAACAAGGTCAAACCTCTCACGAGCATCCCCCTCTGGCTGATGCATGTTTGTGATCTCTCTGCTTTGGAATGGGGTGGCATCGGCTTCTCCCGAGTGCCCTCCCAGCCAATGGTTTCTTCAGCAGGTCTTCAGTGACTCAGGCTTCTGGCTAAATCACACTGTCTGTAGGTGGCGCAACAAAAAACCCCTTCTGGGGTATACAGTCTTTACTGCCCGCCAAGGCTTCCTCCCCGGAGATACTGTCTTCTATAACAACCAAACAGGACCCATCATTAGTGTGCTCTTTCAGCAGCCCTCTCTGAGCTCAGTCTCTAACCAAACCAACAGAGCCCATCACAATACCCTCGCTTGGTCTGGCTAGGCTAGGCTCTGGGCTCAGTCCTTGCTCGGCCCTGCAGCCTGCCAAGAGCTCCTTCTTTGCTCCCCCAGTCTTTGGCAGGATTCCCAAGGCTCAGTCCATCCTGCCTGCACTGAGCTGGTCCTGCTGCTTTTCCAGCCAGCCAGGAACCTAGTCTTCCCTCTTCCAGCTCCAGGCAACAACTGAGCACTCTGTCGCTGCTGCTCCCTTTTATATGGCCTTCTGGCCCCTGATTGGCAGCTTCCTCTGCAGCCACTCTAGGCTGCCTGGAGGACCTCTCCTCTGCTCTTTTCTGAGGCAGGGTAATGCAGGGCTGCAAGGCCTCCAGCAGGGGGCCTCCAGACCTAGTCCACCCCTTCACATTGTGTTTTATTAATGCCTATTTGAAATGTCAAATAACTTGTTTCAATGCTTGTTTAAATGTTTCAACTGACAGAACAGCAAAGGAAGAGAACAAAAGGGGATGGATGATGTTTACATAAATAAGACATTGTCACTGGGGAGCTTTTGCAGTCATGACCCAACTTCCAAGCAGGCAAGAAAGATATGGATTGCTGGAGTGAATTATTTTCCATTGAGGGGCAAAAATGAATGGACACAGATGCAGGATATTCTTTTCCTGTCGTGTGAAATAAAATCTTAGCTAGGTTTTTTTCCTAGTTCTGTTTAGATATTCCATTTCTGTTTGATTGACAGGCTCTTTTGCCAGATATTTGGGTGTGCATTTATTATTTACTGATAACTTTTGATACTGGCTTCAGGTTGTTTCATGGTGCTTCAAAAGTGCATATCTATTTATGCCATAACAGATTGTCACCTGGTGTAAGTCAACATACAGCAGCTCATTGAAGTGAGTGGAACTATCCAATTTACATCAGCTAAAGACTGAGCCCTTATAGAGATATGGGAAGGACTACACATTCCTTTCTGTATGTTTACCTATTGACTTACCCAAAACATTCAAGATACAGCATGTAGATGTGTGTCAAATCATTTCACTAGGCTTCCCTGGCTAGACTGAGTTGCTACAAGGGACCCGATGCCAAAACAGAATGGGTAGTGTAGAATCATAGAAAATTAGGGTTGGAAGAGACCTCAGAAGGTCATCTAGTCCAATTCCCTGCTCAAAGCAGAACCAACACCCACTAAATCATCCCAGCCAGGGCTTTGTCAAGCCGTGAACGGCTTGCACAGCTAGTGCCTACAATGTAAGCAGTGGCAACATCCCACCTGGTCCATTACCACCAGTTTAATTCTCTGGTGTGGACAAGGCCAGTGTGCTACCCTGTTAATTTTAATGGAGTTGTATGGGATGCACCGAGAGGAGAATTCAGCTCATACTCAGGAAGGTGTTGCTACATCTTAACTGTGACCAGCCACTCAGGAGCCAGGCGTTTCAATGCCTGGCTTAATTAATCTATAAGGCAATAATGAGAGGGAATGTGCTTATTAGCAGATAATACACTCCTGGGACAGTAGCAGTTGCCAGGCCCACACAGAGGGACCAAACTCCCTGAGGAAGGAGATTAGCTGATGATAATCACACTGGCTGGCGTTTGTCTTTTTTGTCAATAGAGGACTCATTTCTCTTGTGGGGGAGAGAGAATAAAGATGAGGAGGGGAGGATTCAAACCGTTCAATAGCAATTCCAGTTGTGTGTGTGGGGCACTTGAAACAATACTGTGAGCACGTAGCTAGAGCGTTTTATTCCGAAAGCAGGAGCATTCCACAATGGATTGTATTACTTTGCTAAATATAGACAGGGAGTTAATATGGGGGGAAAGGGTTGAATTTGAAGGGCTGGAGCCTTAGCTAATGTAAGTCAGCTCCAATGGCATGATGCTGGTTTGCCCCAGCTAAGGTCTGGCCTGGAAGTTCAGTAAGGAGAAAACCTGCTATAGCTGCAGATAGTCGGACTGGAGATGGCCCCCTCGCTGGTACACTTTTAAGGTACTGAATAGTGTTTCCCCTGTGAATTCTGCTTTGCTGGCTTGAATAAGCTCCAGGGTTTTGTGGCACCGGTCGCTCCCCAGACTACGCACTTCTATCTCCTCGGAGTATTTGTAATACCATGACGCCTACAAACTTGATAGTGGCCAGGCAGCTGGAGTGCTGAGACCACTGCCCCTCAAACCAACCAGTATTGACTCTTTGTTTCCTTGTGCTCCCCTGATTGCGGCTTTGTCTGCACTATGAGCTAGGCGTGTGAGTCAGAAGCTAGGACTGGGCGACAGGGGATGGATCACTCAATGAACTGCCCTGTTCTGTCCATTCCCTCTGAAGCATCTGGCACCGGCCACTGTTGGAGAACAGGCTACTGGGCTAAATGGAGCATCCATCGGTTTGACCCAATCTGGCCATTTTTATGTTCTGCTCGTGAACACGTTCGCGCTAGAAACTAACCACAGGCTGAGCTGTGCCAAGTACGTACCCACTGGCTTCAGGAGGACTTGTACTTGGTATGGCTCATTTGTGTCTCCACGGCCACTACCAGTGCTACCACGGCTATCCTGCTGCTGCCACTCACACTAACACGTTGTATGTGTGCACGAGCAGGGGAATCACACCCCTAGCTCGTAGTGTAGCCATAACCTCTATCTGCCTCTTCTCTATGGTCTTACCATGAGAGTGTCAGCTGTGTGGGGCAGGGATCATCATCTTCTGCGTGTACAGCACCTAGCACAATGGAGCCCTGGCCCACGCCTAGGAGCTGCTGCAAGACAAACAAATAGGGATCGCCCACTGTGTGAATATGATGGACTCCTCCCTTTGTACTCTTACACTGCCCTCGATAGCATCCTGAACAGAATGGGGATGCTCGGTCACGACACCATGCAAGAGTCAGACAGAGCCCAGCACAGAGACAGAATCAGCTCCAGCACATGAGGGGCCAGGTTTTCAAGTGCTCAGCGCCCACAAGCGCTCAGAGCTCAGCAGCTCCCCCTGTGACACTTCTGAACAGACCTTCCACAGAGTTTAACACCCAGTGTGCTGAGTTCTTCTGAAAGTTGGCCACTAATTTTGGGTGCCCGAGGCTGGGATTCCAAAAGAATCTAAGGGAGTTAGGTGTCCACGTTCTACTGAATTTCAGTGGGACTTGGGCACCTTAACTCTCCTAAATTCCTTCCAAAGCCCCCATCTCACATAGCATCTGAGCTCTTTTGAAATCCTGGCCCTACATAAACCGCCTTGGAAGAGAGAAATAAATTAAATAACTCTCCTTACGCTCTGAGCTTCTTGACACAGCTTCCCAATACAGGTCACAAGTCCTCTGATACAATAGGCAGCAGCTACATCCTCTGATATAACCCTAGCCAGCAAGCCAAGCAGTTGGAAAACTAAAGCTATTCTCCCTCTCCAGCAATCTACCACCCTTCCAATTCTCCTTGACTTTCATGTGCTTGGGAAAAGTAGTTGTGTCTTGCAGTAGACCCTGAAGGTCATCAGATTTGAGCTATTTTGGACCAAAGATGTGGAGCGTGAATTTCGTAGCCAAGGACCATAGAGGTGTCAGGTCACACTCATCCAGTGTTGCACCAACATCCAAGCTGCCATGCAGATGTCCTGGAACTGGGGCTGTCGATTAATCGCAGTTAATTCATGCAATTAACTAAAAAAAATTAAATCGTGATTAATCACACTTTTACTCGCACTGTTAAACAATAGAATACCAATTGAAATTTATTAAATATTTTTGAATGTTTTTCTACATTTTCAAATATATTGATTTCAATTACAACACAGAATACAAAGTGTACAGTGCTCACTTTATATTATTATTTTTATTACAAATATTTGTACTGTAAAAGTGATAAAAAAAATAAATATTTTTCAATTCACCTAATACAAGTACTGTAGTGTAATCTCTTTATCGTGAAAGAGCAACTTACAAATGTAGTTTTTTTTATTACATAACTGCACTCAAAAATAAAACAATGCAAAACTTTAGAGCCTATAAGTCCACTCAGTCCTACTTCATGTTCAGCCAATCGCTAAGACAAATAACTTTGTTTACATTTACGGGAGATAATGCTGCCCGCTTCTTATTTACAATGTCACCTGAAAGTTAGAACAGGTGTTTACCTTGCTGTGCCGGCTATGAAAGTGCCATGCATTTACATGCCAGATATGCTAAACATTTGTATGCCCCTTCATGCTTTGGCCACCATTCCAGAGGACATGCTTCCATGTTGATGAAGCTCATTTAAAAAAAAATGCATTAATTAAATGTATGACTGAATCCTTGGGGGAGAATTGTATGTCTCCTGCTCTGTTTTACCCACATTCTGCCATATATTTCATGTTATAGCAGTCTCGGATGATGACACTCTCACTTCAGATTTGCCAAAATGCAAAGAAGGTACCAATGTGAGATTTCTAAAGATAGCTACAGCACTCGACCCAAGGTTTAAGAATCTGAAGTGCCTTCCAAAATCTGAGAGGTATGAGCTGTGGAGCATGCTTTCAGAAGAGCAATGTTCTGATGTGGAAACTACAGAACCTGAACCACCAAAAGAGAAAAATCAACTTTTTGCTGGTGGCATCTGACTCAGATGATGAAAATGAACATGCGTTGGTCTGCACTGCTTTGGATCATTATCGAGCAGAACCCGTCATTGGCATGGACGCATGTCCTCTGGAATGGTATTTGAAGCATGAAGGGACATATGAATCTTTAGAACATCTGGCATGTAAATATCTTGCAGTGCCGATTAGAACAGTGCCTGCATTATCTCCTGCAAATGTAAACAAACTTGTTTGTCTGAGCAATTGGCTGAACAAGAAGTAGGACTGAATGGACTTGTAGACTCTAAAGTTTTATGTTGTTTTATTTTTGAATGCAGTTATTATTTGTACATAATTCTACATGTGTAAATTCAACTTTCATGATAAAGAGATTGCACTACATTATTTGAATTAAGTGAATTTGTTTTTTACTGGGCAAACATTTGTAATAAAAAATAGTAATATAAAGTGAGCACTGTACACTTTGAATTCTGCGCGGTAATTGAAATCAATATATTTGAAAATGTAAAAACCATCCAAAAATATTTAAATAAATGGTAGTCTATTATTGTTTAACAGTGCGATTAATCACGCAATTAATTTTTTTAATCACACGATTCATTGGAATTAATTTTTTTAATCGCCTGAGAGCCCTTTCTGGAACCTAAAGAAGCTGTACAATGGCTTGTCTTGGTTATAACACTGCAGAACATCTGCAACAGAACCTCCATCGCAACGTCACCTCTTGTGATTGCATTGATGGCAAGTGCTATCGTTTGTCCAGAACCTATTAAATGACAGGTAATTAAGCAAACCACCACCCCTCACATATAGATTAGTACATGCTAGGCTTAGATTAGGAGCATTCAAGATGGTTTTTAACCTTCCTCTGCATGTGTGCGCCAAGCTGCGAGTGATGTCATGGCAGCATCATGCTACTGGAATTGTCAAAGGGAGTTCCAAATGGCCTTATAGAGTAAAACAAAGGTACAGCCCATGTCTAGTATAAGCTACACAAGGAGAGGGTAAGTCTTTGTCCCTCCTTGGTGGCTGATCCATATATGAAGCTTGAGTCCACTACAGTTGCCAACCAAAGGACCTGAAATAGGATATTCAGAAACACCTGAATGATTTGGGAGCACTAATCGCATTGAAAAAATCAAAGGAACTTGTGTTCCCAAGTCACTCAATCTGAAAATCTCCCCTCCCCTCAGGTCCTTTAGTTCAAGCACTAGAAGCTTGTGGGTTTAGACTGACAGTCCAGGGCTCAAGCCTCACACTCAGCTCCAGAGCAGTCAGCTAAGTGTGCATTCATCTAACAAAGAGAATGGACCAAATCTGTTCCAATGACGTCAGAGTCACACACTGAGGATGAATCTGCCCCATTGTGAGGGCGACATCGGTTTGCTTTAGAAGCCTTTCAACCTAAAATCATTCGAGGTGCTGGATCTGACTGCAGCAGCCTTCTGTAAGCGGGACTGCAAGGTAGAATATATCCCTGGCATCCTCCCTTGCTCTCCTTCTCTTAACCAGGTAGCCCTACAACAAGATTAATTTCCCATTCCTCTTCTTTAAGCCATGTTGTGGGTTGTTGGCTCCTGCCTTATCAGCCATCAAAGTGCCCCTGAAAACACTGAATAAGATACAAATTGCAAATTAGGCTATAATTAGACCGGCACCTGCTTCCTGAGAATGCAAAAAAAAAAAAAAAATACAATGAAGACATCTACATGTTGCTATGGCAGTCCAAACCCATCGATTTCTATTTCTCTGCCCTTTGAAGACAAATTTACTCAGTGCTACAGCTTGTGTGCCAAAGTGATTAACACTTTAATGCTACTATCAAGCTGGCCCAGTTACACACATTTCATTCATTAGAAGGCCTCATTTTTCCACTGTCTCTCTTATCAGGATGTAAATTAGATTCTGACTCTTCAGTTGTCTGCTCCCAAAGCACAGCCAACGTGAATTCAATTAGTGTGATTTACGTTCCAATGTGATGCGCGAGGCTGTGTCCGACTTTGATAAGGCCTCCAAATGGGAGCCAGACTCCAAATGCAGGTCTGTAGCACATTACCTTCTTGGGGCAGCACTAGCTTGCCGGTTGGCTTTTAAACAAAGAGTTAGATAAGATCAGAAAGGGACCTAGAGGTTACAGTGGATGAGAAGCTGGATATGAGTCAACAGTGTGCCCTTGTTGCCAAGAAGGCTAACAGCATTTTGGGCTGTATAAGTAGGGGCATTGCCAGCAGATCGAGGGACGTGATCATTCCCCTCTATTCAGCATTGGTGAGGCCTCATCTGGAGTACTGTGTCCAGTTTTGGACCCCACACTACAAGAAGGATGTCCAGCGGAGGGCAACAAAAATGATTAGGGGGCTGGAGCACATGACTTATGAGGAGAGACTGAGGGAACTGAGATTATTTAGTCTGCAGAAGAGAAGAATGAAGGGGGATTTGATAGCTGCTTTCAACTACCTGAAAGGGGGTTCCAAAGAGGATGGATCTAGACTGTTCTCAGTCGTAGCAGATAACAGAACAAGGAGTAATGGTCTCAAGTTGCAGTGGGGGAGGTTTAGGTTGGATATTAGGAAAAACTTTTTCACTAGGAGGGTGGTGAAGCACTGGAATGGGTTACCTAGGGAGGTGGTGGAATCTCCTTCCTTAGAGGTTTTTACGGTCAGGCTTGACAAACCCCTGGCTGGGATGATTTAGTTGGGGATTGGTCCTGCTTTGAGCAGGGGGTTGGACTAGATGACCTCCTGAGGTCCCTTCCAACCCTGATATTCTATGATTCTATGATCAAATCACTGAGTAAGGTGCAAAATCAAGACAGAAGTCTCAGGGATGCTATTGAGCAATGTGTGCTATCGTATCATTTCTGTCCCAGGCCAATACCGAGGAGGCAGACACAAAACAACTAGTTTTGCTTTCTACACTAGGCCAGGTCCTGAGTCTTGCTGATGTGCCCACCCAACTCCACATTCATTGTTCCCAAGTGATTTTTCTTGACTTATAAGTCATAGCAAGGGGCTGTAGGTACATGGTGCACCCATCTCTACTTGCATAGCATGGCTGAAGGAAGGGGAATTTACTAACGATTGAGCTATATTACACTGCTTCCCAAGGGAAGCCATGAAAGCCCCATTGCTTGACACTATAAAGGCTAGACTGGCTAAAGCAGCAGAAATCTTGCTGGGTTATCTAATAAACCACTTTCATGTAGGGACGTTCAGGGCTGCGACAGAGTGCAGGGAGGTGGCAGGTGAGCCTGCACTCTGATCACTCTGACACCCATTAGTTCCCCAGAGAAAGCTGATTGGGGTAATCAGGCCCACAGGCTGGGTGAGCTAACGAGCCAATTAGCCCATCAGATCAAGTCTGATAAAGAGGCGCAGGAAGGGTGTGCTAGGGAAGAGGAACAGGACTAGTTGAACTCTATCTCACAGAGGCCTCAGGAAAGGGAGACCCCCTGCTCCTCTTGGGATGCCCTGAGCAGAGGGCTGAGGGGATATTGTAAGTGGTACTGTTGCACTATGAGAGTGTTGGTGGAGGGAGCTCAAATATCGGGCATGGTGGATACACAACCAGTGGAGACCAAGCCGGTTTCTGTGGCGTGAAGACACAGGACTGGAGCATGCCCTGCTAGGAGGGCTCAGTCCTACTCAAGGGTACTTGTGTGAGTGGTGGTACTGAAGCCAGGTAAAGTCACTCACGTGCACTAATGTTTGCAGCGAGGGGCCTCGGATGGTAAGCTCTTCAGGCCAGGGACCATGCTTGCATCTCCAGTGCCTAGCACGCTTTAGGTCAGCAGGTAAACTGGGGGGGCAGAAGGAGGGACTTGTGGGCAAGGCATTCCTTACAGCTCTCCCTCCTCCTTGGTTAGTGCTGTGAGAACTCCCCCCTTCTGTTCCAAACTCCTTTAACCTCTGCTCAGGGTATGACGATAATGAATATTGTCTGTGGGCCTATGAGCCTCCCCGCTAGGCTAAAGTATAAGCGAGATCCTCCACCTTGGGTGCCCTAATGTGTGAATTGCAGTCTAAGGCACTCTTCTCTCCCCATTCATCGAATCTGACTGAAGTCAATGGAGCTACTCTGAATTCACACCAGGGTAAATGGGATCAGAATCCTGCCTTATCATCTTCAGAGGACTGCAAGGCAGATAAGCATTATTGCCATTTTGCAGAGGAGGGAAACTGGAATAAGTTAAGTGACTTTCCAAGGTCACAGAGCAAGTCAGTGGCTGAGCTGGGTGTGGCATTGAGGAGACCCTGGCTCCATGTGCTGCATTCAGATCATTAATGCCACACTGTCTCTTCCAAGCAGTGGATGCATTGGTATAACCGAGACTCTCATACCTTTTTTTTGCTATAGGGTGCTACCCCCTCGCCTATAGTCCCCGGTAGGCTGAAATCACTGCATGGTGACCATTCACTTACAAAATCCTACCGCTGCCTTTGATCTACTGATGCCACGAATAAACTTGTTTCAAAGAGGAGATAATTTTGGGGGCAGGAGATTGTACCTGCGTTTGTCTGTACAGCGCTCCCTCAGTCTCCTCTCACCCATTTCAAAGCCATTTTACAACGCACGGTTTGCTGTTTGAAGAACAGCTTCGCCCTTCGCTCTGCTAGAGTCCCTCTGTTTAAAACCCAAGTCCAAACTATGATATTTCCAGGCCCCCAGGACTCTCCGGTGGAGACACCTCCCCTCCAGATTCAGGGGGGGGGCGCTGGAGGGAAACAACACTGCACATGCAAATCCATCGCCGGCCTGCTGACCTCACATTGAATTGTTGCCATTTAATTTCCTCAGCACTGGTGCAGCGAGAGCTCCTGTCACCGAGCGTGGATGTATTGTGAGTGGTCACATTGCGAAATCCTCACACCCAGTGCCCAAGGGCTAAAAGGATAATTAAACAATTATTTGTTCACGATGTAACAGCTAGGTAGATGTTGGCTACCTAGTCACAGCCACGCCCAGGGCGATTCTGGCAAATCAGGTTATGATTGACTCTTGAAGGTAAATCTGTCTTTGTTCTAGAGGTAGTAACACGGCTGAGCCCCTTAAAACCTGCCTTCTCCCTTTGGATTCTGTTTAACACTCTCTGTGAAGGGGTTTGCAATGCTGGACTATAGGGACATGGGGCCAGATTCTGATCTCACTCACCCCAGGGTAAGACTGAAGGAAGGGCCAGTGATTTCAGTGCTATCGGGAATCCCAGCCTAGAGCCATCGATTTCAGCAGCATCGCTGCAGATTTACAGGTGGTCCAGCAGTGCGGAATCTGAGCCACAGATGAGATGGGACAGTTTTAAACTGTGGACTGTGCTTAATTTGGGCCAGGGCTTGGCAGTTCATAGCCCCGACACCCCTAGGTCTGGGAGTTGATAGCCCCGACACCGCTAGGCTTGGCAGTTCATAGCCCCGGCACCTCTAGGCTTGGCTCCATTAGGAAATGCCCACCTGCCGAATGGGGGGGTTCCATCTGTACCACTTCTGAATTTTTGACTATTTTATGAAATTGTCATGAAATTACTGTGTCACCCAAAGCCTGCTTGTCTGTGGACCCCCCATGAGTTAGCCGAGGTGTGTATTGGATGGGTAAGAGACAATGATGAATGATCAGCACTCCGGAATGGTTTACTCAAAGTCGAATACTTTGGGACAATAGGTTTGCTTTACTGGGAGAAGACATTTCTTCCTTTTGTCTGAAGGGAGGGGGTGTTTGAGAGTAATGGAAAATTACCCAAAACAGAACAAAAGCAGCAGGCGACCCCAGCAGGAGTCTAGAAAGGGACTCACAGGAGGCAAACTGGGGAAGAGAGCACCATCTTACACCAGGGTGAGGTGAAGGAGGCTGCTACGGGGATAGGATAGACAATGGGGTGCTGACCAATGGAGCACATGATCCTCCCCCTCCTCCCCCACCGACTCCTAAGGGAAGAGTAAGCTAATGAGGGACATTGCATTTGGGATGCTTTATTGTTCGTATGCGCTCCTGTGCTTTCCATGATTAACTATAACGAGCATAAAGTAGGGGTGCGGGGACTGCCTCATCACTGAGGGAGCTAAACTGTAAACCGGGAGCTTCAAACCTGCTTGGTGGAGTTCTAGGAGAGGAGCATGTTGAAGTACTGGGGAGTGTGAAGGCTCCCAGAGGGGCCAGGTGGCTGGACAGCACTCAGAAAGTAGGTGCCAAATAGGAGGTCTGTGCCCCCAACAGGGTGCCTAGGGACCCTAAAATGAGGGCAATGGCTGGACTCCATTCAGACTCCTTAACTCCCCAGTTTGAGGATTCAGCCCCCAGACACTCCCCCATGGTCACGGTATCCGCCAGCCAATTCTTCGTTCTCATTGGGGACCCCTTTCTGCAGTGATACCCCTGGTTCAGGACAACCCCTCGGGGCCTGAATGAATTATGGAACATTTGTTTCAGTGTGAGGCTGAAAGCCAGATTCTCATTACCCCTGAGTCCAAATTGTGCATCCTGTGTAATGTGTGACTGTGTTTAAAGATAAACACTTGGTCATATTTCCCCAGCAGGCGGGATTTTATTACTTTGTTTATTCAGCACGGCTTGTATTCCTCCCATCCTGCAGCAGGTAACTTGCTAATTCCACCCCACGCTCGCCTGCCCTTTGGAACAAACGGCAGGGCCAAGGCCTGGGTAGTCACAAGGTTTTAAAGCAATGGCAATATTGAGGTGACTTGTGGTTTGTGCTATGGGGCATGGTCTCAGGGGTGCTGGCCCCTTGAAGGGGAGTCTGGGCCCAGGTCCCCATTGATGAGTGGCTGTGGAACTCCTACAAAGGAATTTGTCTTTCACCCTTTGGGACTGTGGGAAGTTCTTTCGGGGCCCTGAGAGAAGGGACTCTGAGGCAGGGAGTGCCTACAGCACCACCGGAAGTCTGCAGGGGGTGCTATAGGGCTGGCACCAAATAAAGGATTAGTTTATCGAAGGCACCTGCTTTAACAAGTGCAACCCACTGGCTAACGTGTGCGTGGCTCTGGCACAGGGGGACAGCTAAGAGAGGGTGAGAGTCTGCTCCAGCCTCAGCTGCAGAGCCTGGCTTTTTTGCTCAAGCTGTAAGGACTTGTGGCTTTTAGCTCTAGAGAGCCCTGCAGCTAGTCAAGAGGGGGGCTATCACCCACTCACCTGGCCACACTATCATGCCTTTGGTTCTGAAGACGGTCAGCCATGTTTTCAGTTGTTGTCTCCTAATAGGTGGGGCATCTCAGCGTCTGGGTGCCTGACAAGAGAGATACCTTGGGCATGATTTTCAGAAGTTCGGAGTGGCCGTTGAGCTGGGGTTGTGGCATTTCTGGGAGGGAAATCTGGCCTATTGGACATACTCCTGGCCTCCTAAAAGCCAAGGAATCCTATCTCAGTGGCAAATGCTTATGATTGGAAATCCTTTTGGGGGAGCCTGGCAGATTCCTGTGAAATCTGAGAGAATCAGCCAGCTTCTCTGAAACTCAATGCAATTCTATTCTAGCTTATCCAGCTACTTACATAACCCTCATCACCACACAGTCATTAATGAAGCGACATCACCTCTCTGATAAGTCTAAAGACAGTTAAATCCACAGCTGACTGGGAAGAGTTACAAAGGCTACGTCTATACTTACCCGCTGGTTCGACGGCAAGCAATCGATCTTCTGGAATCGATTTATCGCGTCTTGTCTAGACGCGATAAATCGATCACGGAAGTGCTCGCCGACGACACCAGTATCCTGCTCCGCGAGAGGACTAGGCGGAGTTGACGGGGGAGCCTGCCTGCCGCGTGTGGATCTGCGGTAAGTACCTTTAAGTTCGAACTAAGATACTTCGACTTCAGCTACGTTATTCACGTAGCTGAAGTTGCGTATCTTAGTTCGAACTGGGAGCTTAGTGTGGACCAGCCCAAAGGGATCTCACTAAACTGGGTGACTGAGCAACAAAATGACAGATTAAATTGAATCTTGACAGTGCAAAGTAATGCACACTGGAAAAAATATTCCCAACTATACATACAAAATGAAGGGACTAATTAGCTGTTGCCGCTCAACAAAGAGATCTTGGATATTTCTCTGAAAACATCTGCCCAATGTGCAGTGGCAGTCAAAAAAGCTAAAGGAATGTTAGGAACCATTAGGAAAGGGATAGATAATAAAACAGAAAATGTTGTAATGCCACTATAGAAATCCATGGTGCACCCGCACCTTGAGTACTGCATGCAGTTCTAGTTGCCCCAACCCAAAAAAAGTATATTGGAATTGTAAAAGGTACAGAGAAAGGTAAAAAAATGACTAGGGGCATGTAACAAATTCCATATGAGGAGGAATTAAAAAGACTGGGACTGTGCAGCTTAGAAAAGAGATGACTAAGGGGGATATGATGGACTATAAAAGCATGACTGGTGTGGAGAAAGTGAATAAGGAAGAGTTATTTACCCCTTCACATAACACAGGAACGGGGGTCACGCTATGAAATTAATGGGCAGCAGGTTTAAAACAAACAGAAGGAAGTACTATTTCACACAATGTGCAGTCAACCTGTGGAACTCCTTGCCAGAGGATGTTGTAAAAGTCAGAAGTATAACTGTGTTCCAAAAAGAATTGACTGTGCATTGTGTGAAAAAAATACTTCCTTTTGTTAACTTTAAGCCTGCTGCCTATTCCTTTTATTTGGTAACCCCTAGTTCTTGTGTTATGGTTATGATAGGCTTATTTATATGTATGTATCATCATTGTGTCGTGAGTTATAAAAGTGTGGTATACTGATCTCAAACTTGTGCTGTGTATCTAAGTGACACCCCCAGCCTGCTTGATGGCCCATCAAGGGCAATCAGCTGTACAATGAACCCACTGAGAGACGTTAGGCCTATGAGTCAGCAGGTCATAGAGCGACATGCCTATGGACAGGGGACTACAAGTGCTTTTCCAGGCCCATGTGCTGTGAGCTTGTGTTTGGGACAAAGGATGTACAAGCCACATGGCAGAGAATGTAAAAAGGCAACTGCGCATCACCTCTATTTTGTCTTCAATCCTGCTTCTCACCTCTGGAGTAACTTCTCTACAACTGAAGCTTTGAACAAAGGACTGATAGACCCATCCAAGCTTTGGATGTGTTCCAGAGGGACTTTACAAGCCAGCAAACTCACCAATGCTGCCAAGCACCTGTTATATGGAGACTGACGTCATATGTATGTATCTGATGGCTTTGACCATTTAATAACTCGCTTCTCAATCTTTCCTTTTATAATCAACCTTTGGTTTTAGATACGAAAGGATTGGCTGGCAGCGTGGTATTTTGTGTAAGATCCAGACTAGTATTGATCTGGTAATGGGATTGGCCCTTTGGGGATCACTATACTATTTTGTATAGTGAATAGTATTTTAAATAACTTCTCACTTTATTGGACCTATTTGCTGAGTGGGAGCCAGAGAATGGAATGCAATAAAAAGGGCTGTGTGATCCCCCCTCCCACCCAGCTTCTTGATAACCATTGTGTAGGGTTACCATACGTCCGTTTTTTCCCGGACATGTCCTGCTTTTTGGCAATCAAACCCCCATCCGGGGGGAATTGCCGAAAAGCCAAACATGTCCGGGAAAATGCCGGCCGGGCACTTCTCCTCCCGCGGCTGCTCTGCTCCGCTCCTCCCCTCTCAGACTTTAAGAGCCGAGCTGCCCGAGCCAACGCTACTGGCTTCGGGCAGCCCCCCTTGTCTCCGGACCCCGAGCTGCGGGCCAGGCACTTCCCTTCCCGGGCTCCAGCTGAGCTGCTCCGCTCCTCCCCTCTCAGACTTTAAAAGCCAAGCTGCCCAAGCCAGCGCTACCGACT